>NC_141497.1:16392650-16443281 GCF_009769465.1 Tauraco erythrolophus
GAATCCACCACTTCCCTAGGAAGATTATTCCAATGGCTGATTGTTCTCACTGTGAAAAATTTTCCTCTTGTGTCCAATCGGAATCTCCCCACAAGTAACATGTACCCATTACCCCTCATCTTTTCCATGTGACTCCTTGTAAAAAGGGAGTCTCCATCTTCTTCGTAGTCACCCTTTAAATACTGGAACATGGTGATAAGGTCTCCCCTAAGCCTTCTTTTCTCAAGACTGAACAAACCCCGTTCTCTCAGCCTTTCCTCATGTGGCCGGCTTCTCAGTCCTTTGATCATCTTTGTGGCTCTTCTCTGGACCCTCTCCAGTCTGTCCACATCGTTTTTGTATAGCGGGGACCAAAACTGAACACAGTTTTCCAGGTGTGGCCTGACAACCCCTGAGTAGAATGGAATGATGACTTCTTTATCTCTGCTGGTGATGCCCTTGTTGATGGAACTCAGCATTCTGTTGGCTTTCTTTGCTGCAGCAGCACACTGTTCACCTATACTGAGCTTGTCCTAGGATCACAGTGAATGTGTGTACCTTCACTAGTGACCTTCTACCTCTACCAGCTGAAGAGGAAGAAGGAGACTTGGCTGCCTATACTTGTTTTATGCAAGTCCTAAATGTAGATGCTGTTGAAGGCAGCACTGTCTGTGGTGATGGGCCATGTCAGTGTCCTCTGTGTGTATTCAAGTCTCTGGAATACATGCTCAGCTTCACTACTGCTTGAACCTGCAAACAGGAAAGGGGAAGCTGCATTCCTCAGCCTAGGCAGAGATCCCAGGTCCCCAGGCCGGGCTTCAGCAGCTAAGCAGAAGAGAGTCCTGGGCTGAAGACAACAGTTATGCTCTTAACATCCCTTAAAATTAACAGATCACCATATTACTTTGATGATGATTAAAAAAGCCTTAAGCCAGTTAGGATCCAAACATCACAGCTGACTCAACAGTTTGATCTGTTCTCTTAATACCACCACCTCCCTATTTATACAAGTATACTGATTTTGGCTGGGATAGAGTTAAATTTCTTCATAGTAGCCCATATAGTGCTATGCTTTGGCTTTGTGACCAAAAGAGTGTTGATAACACACCAACGTTTTAGCTATTGCTGAACAGCTCTCACACAGCATCAAGACCTTTTCTGTTTCTCACACTGCCCCAACATCAGACAGACTGAGGATGTTCAAGAAGTTGGGAGAGGATGCACCTGGAACAGCTGATCCCAACTTCCCAAAGGGATATTCCATACTATATGCCATTGTGTTCAGCAATAAAAAGCATGGGAAAGTGTGCTGGGTTTATATGAAAGGGTTTTGGTAGCGGGAGAGGGGATTCACCCCCTGTAACTTCCCGGGCTCCAAAACTGGTCGGACTGATCTCTGGACAGGTCGGACCCCCCATCTCCTCAGGCGCTGAGGGATGTCACCCTGCAGCCCATGGAGGGCCACATCAGAGCACATATCCACAGTGCAGCCAATGGAGGACCCCATGCCAGAGGAGGTCGCGATGTGCCCGAAATGAAGATGCAGCCTGTGGAGAGGAGCCAATACAGAGGTAGATTTTCTGGCAGGAACTGTGACCCCATGGGGGACCCATGCAGGAACAGTCTGTTCCTGAAGAACTGCAGCCCATGAGAATGGATTGAGAGCAGCCCTGAGGAAAAGGACTTGGGAGTACTGGTGGATGAGAAGCTCAATATGAGCCGGCAATGTGCACTGGCAGCCCAGAAAGCCAACCGTATCCTGGGCTGCATCCAAAGAAGCGTGGCCAGCAGGTCGAGAGAGGTGATTCTCCCCCTCTACTCTGCTCTCGTGAGACCCCACCTGGAGTACTGCATCCAGTTCTGGAGCCCCCAACATAAGAAGGACATGGACCAGTTGGAGAGGATCCAGAGGAGGGCCACGAAGATGATAAGAGGGCTGGAGCACCTTTCCTATGAGGACAGGCTGAAAGAGTTGGGGCTGTTCAGCCTGGAGAAGAGGAGGCTCCAGGGTGACCTTATAGCGGTCTTCCAGTACCTCAAGGGGGCCTACAAGAAAGATGGGGAGAGGCTGTTCAGGAGGGCCTGTTGTGATAGGACAAGGGGTAATGGTTTTAAAATAGAGGGAGGTAGATTCAGATTGGATATTAGGAAAACATTTTTTACCATGAGAGTTGTAGAACACTGGAACAGATTGCCCAGAGAGGTGGTGGATGCTCCATCCCTGGAGACGTTCAAGGCCAGGTTGGACGAGGCCCTGAGCAACCTGATCTAGTTGGAGATATCCCTGTTCCTTGCAGGGGGGTTGGACTAGATGACCTTTGAAGGTCCCTTCCAGCCCTAACCATTCTATGATTCTATGACTCATGTTGGAGCAGTTCATGAAGGACTGTATCCTGTGGGAGGGACCCCACGCTGGAGCAGGGGAAGAGTGTGAGGAGGAAGAAGCAGCAGAGATGAAGCATTATGAACTGACTGCAACCCCCATTCCCCATCCCCCTGTGCTGCTCAGGAAGGGAAAAGGAGGTATAAGAGTTGAGAGTGAAGTTGAGCCTTGGAAGAAGGGAGGGGTGAGGGGAAGGCTGTTTTAGATTTGTTCTTGTTTCTCATCGTCTTACTCTGTTTAACTGGCAATAAATTAAACTAATTTCCCCAAGTAAAGTCTGTTTTGCCTGTGATGGTAATTGGTGAGTAATGTCCCTGTCCTTATCTTGACCCATGAGCTTTTCACCATATTTTCTACCTATCCTGTTGCTGGAGAAGGAGGCAAGATAGAGCAGCTTAGTGGACACTCGGCAGCCAGGCAAGGTTGACCCACCCCCACCTGATGCTTTCATTTCAGTCTTGTTGCTGCCTTACTAAATACAGAATGAATCCGCTAAGCGTGACTGAGTAGCAGAAAACTGATATCTACATTCTGAAACTTGATTCAAAGGTGATATCTGATGGCATTTCTTAAAATTTTCAGAGCTGCAACCCTAAAAAAATTTCTACCTGAACACTGTCTTTTATTTGTTAATCACTTCACTCTACTAAAAGCCAAGAGCAACAGTAACATTCATCATAATGCCAGCCACATCCATCTGCTCTTGCCCTGTACTGCTGACCATTATCCTTGATCATTTAATGGGAAAAAAAAATTACTAAGGTTTTAGTTCTAAAAATAAAGAAATATACGACAATAATTCATATGTTCTTACAAAAGACCAGGACACCTTTGAGTCTCAGAACAGGTTGACCAATTTTACCTCCTCTACTACTCCTTCACATAAGGTCCTTAGCAGGCTCTAAGGAGTGAAATTCTCCTTCCCGCACATAATTTCTCAAGCAAGGAGAGCTTAGAGATCAGAACAAATCAGTTCAAAACCACGAGTTTCTCCACAACTTAAGATTTTAATATATTCCTCAAGCATGCATATTTTTATAGGAATCTACAGTAAAAATAACTAGACAACCGTTCCCTGAATGTAAACTAATCATACATTCCTCATGCATAAACAGAATTCACACACAAACATGAATATATCCCCCCACTGCTGGAAAGACATCCAAACTTCTTGGTCAAGAATTTAACCTATGATTGCTAACATACATAACTATCAAATTAGTGAACGGGGCTATAAACATAAATACAAAATATACCACTGCACCATAAAGAGAAATCTAAAAACAGGGCTACAGACTTTTCCAAAAAGAAAGCAATCTGAACACTAATCAGTGCAAACATGTAGTTTCTCAGCACTGTAATGAAGGCTGAGAACGAACCATTTCTAACAGTATCAAAGTCCAAGTTACTTATTATTTTATTGTTTACATTGCAAAGAAGGACAAAGAAGGAAGGACAGGCAGGGGAGACGAGGAGGAGGTCTCATCCTCTATGTCAAAGACCAGCTGGAGAGCATAGAGCTCTGCCTGGGGATGACAGTGACCATGAAATGGTGGAGTTCAAGATCCTTAGGACAGAAAGGAGGGAGCACAGCAAGCTCACTACCCTGCACTTCAGGAGAGCAGACTTTGGCCTCTTCAGGGATCTGCTTGGTAGAGTACAATGGGATGAAGCCCTGGAGGGAAGAGAAGCCCAAGAAAGCTGGATAATATTCAAGGATCATCTCCTCCAAACTCAGGAGCGATTCATCCCAACAAAGAGGAAGTCAGGCAGAAACACCAGGAGGCCTGCATGGATGAACAAGGAGCTCCTGAACCAACTCAAGCTCAAAAAGGAAGCCTACAGATGGTGGAAGCAAGGACAGGTAGCCTGGGAAAAACACAGAGAAATTGTCCGAGCAGCCAGGGATCTGGTTAGGAAAGCTAAAGCCCTGATAGAGTTAAATCTGGCCAGGGACATCAAGGGCAACAAGAAAAACTTCCATAGGTACATCAGTGATAAAAGGAGGACTAGGGAAAATATGGACCCTCCTGGAAGGAAACAGGAGACCGGGTCACCTGGGATCTGGAGAAGGTTGAGGTACTCAATGACTTCTTTGCCTCAGTCTTCACTGGCAAGAGCTCCAGCTGCACAGCCCAAGTCCCAGAAAGCAAAGGCAGGGACTGGGAGAATGAAGAACCACCCACTGTAGGAGAAGATCAGGTTCAAGTCCAGATAAGGAACCTGAAGGTGCACAAGTCCATGGGACCTGATGAGGTACATCCATGGGTCCTGAAGGAAATGGCAGATGAAGTTGCTAAGCCACTATCCATCATATTTCAGAAGTCATGGCAGTCTGGTGAAGTTCCCAATGACTGGAAAAGGGGAAACATAGCCCCCATCTTTAAAAAGGGTGAAAAGGAAGACCCAGGGAACTACAGGCCAGTCAGTCTCACCTCTGTGCCTGGCAAGATCATGGAGCAGATCCTCCTGGCAACTATGCTAAGGCACATGGAAAATAAGGAGGTGATTGGTGACAGCCAACATGGCTTCACTAAGGGCAAATTGCACCTGACTAACTTGGTGGCCTTCTATGATGAGGTTACAGCACTGATGGATAGGGGAAGAGCAACTGACATCATCTACCTGGACATGTCCAAAGCATTTGACACTGTTCCACACAACATGCTTGTCTCTAAATTGGAAAGACATGGATTTGAAGGATGGACCACTCAGTGGATAAGGAATAGACTGGATGGTCACACTCAAAGAGTCGTGGTCAACGGCTCGATGTCCAAGTGGAGACCAGTGACGAGTGGTGTTCCTCAGGGGTCAGTATTGGGGCCAGTGCTGTTTAACATTTTTGTCAGGGACATGGACAGTGGGATCGAGTGCACCCTCAGCAAGTTTGCTGATGACACCAAGCTGTTTGGTGTGGTTGACACGCTGGAGGGAAGGGATGCCATCCAGAGGGACCTTGACAAGCTGGAGAGGTGGGCCTGTGAGAACCTCATGAAGTTCAACAAGGCCAAGTGCAAGGTCCTGCACATGGGTCGGGGCAATCCCAAGCCTAAGTACAGGCTGGGCAGAGAATGGATAGAGAGCAGCCCTGAAGAAAAGGACTTAGGGGTGCTGGTGGATGAGAAACTCAACATGAGCCAGCAATGTGCACTGGCAGCCCAGAAAGCAAACCATATCCTGGGCTGCATCCAAAGAAGCGTGGCCAGCAGGCCGAGGGAAGTGATTCTGCCCCTCTACTCTGCTCTTGCGAGACCCCACCTGGAATACTGCGTTCAGCTCTGGGGCCCCCAACACAAGAAGGACATGGACCTGTTGGAGCGAGTCCAGAGGAGGGCCATGAATTTGATCTGAGGGCTGGAGCATCTCTCCTATGAAGACACACTGAGAGAGTTGGGATTGTTCAGCCTGGAGAAGGCTCCAGAGGGACCTTCTAGCAGCCTTCTAGTACCTAAAGGGGGCCTACAAGAAAGCTGGAGAGGGGCTTTTTACAAGGGCCTGTAGTGATTGGACAAGGGGCAATGGCTTTAAACTGAAAGAGAGGAAATTTAGATTAGATCTAAGGAAGAAATTCTTCCCTCTGAAGGTGGTGAGGCACTGGAACAGGTTGTCCAGAGGAGTTGTGGATACTCCATCCCTGGAGGTGTTCAAGGCCAGGTTGGATGAGGCTTTGAGCGACCTGGTGTAGTGGAGGGTGTCCCTGCCCATGGCAGGGGGGTTGGATCTAGATGATCTTTGAGGTCCCTTCCAACCTAAAGCATTCTGTGAAGTCACCTCACATTTTGGTCAAATCTCAGACCAAAGATTGCACAAGCAACAGTAACATTTTAGATATAAAAACTTGAGATCAGAATGCTTACTGACCAAACCAAAAGTAAAGCAATTGTTCCAGTAGGGTATTATGCAGTGCATAATTGCTCTGCACCAATTAATACTGTTGAAATTATCAGGCAAATCAAGTGGTAGGGGGTGAAGGGAAACAGCAAGGGCCACTTAATTAAAAGTCAATACATTTAAAAGCTATTTATTTTTACAAGGGTTTAATCCTCTCTCTAACTCCAGGATTTAGTGGCCTGCATATCAAGGATTCAAGGACTCAGTTGCATAACCTTGACTCAGACTGCGGAGAGCTGTGAGAAAGTCTTGTAGAGAGGTAAAGGTGATGTAGGCAAACGTAGGATCACTGAGTTGGGGACTTAGCTTAAGGAGTCAAGAGGGAAAACACCAGCATGGTGTGTATGTAGGGTACATATCTTCCTAGTCAGCATTTAAATGAACACATACTTCAAGGAAAAAAAAAAAAAATACTCGCTTCCTGGAAATTTTCATATACTTTCATTGTAATTGAAAAACAATGCTGAAGCAGCTTACCACCTCTGTTGATGTTTCTGCATGTTCGGAAGCAACATGTTCTTGAAGAGATGTTTCCGTATAACCCATCTTTCCACAATAAGGACATGTGAAGGACTGTGGCTGCTCTATAGAGAAAGCTTCTCCACCATAATACAAATCTAGAGAAAGATGATGTTTTAGGAGGGGTTATTTTCAAGCAACATAACTCATAGTTTTATTTATATAACCTCTTTATATACATACACCTATGTGCATGTAATCACTGTCAATTTCATTCATTATTTAATCAAAATAAACTTTTAAGTTCTGCACCAAGGTTATATGTCAATATTATAAAGTTGTTCAATGACTCAACTTCCAAAAGAATAGACAGACTACACAATTTTCACTAGCAAACAACAGTTTTTTAATATTCAGGAAGAGCAATGTCTGATGGTGCTGCTGAATCATCACTTTTCCCCCATCCTTGTTTTTACCATAGGTGAGATTGTACTACAGATAAGATCACTGTAGATGCACTGTGCTCTCACAACCTTACTCACAGCAAATCTATGTTAAATATCGTAATTTAAAATGCCTCAGTGACACCATGTGCTGCGTTTACAGGAGAGGCTGTGGAAGCGGCCCCTGTAAGTAGCTGTGAAAAGCTTCCCCCCTTGGCTCCAAAACCGGTCAGACCGGCCTCTGGCCAGGTGAGATCCTCCCCATCCCCTCAGGCCAGGGCTGAGCCGATCAGTGCCTCTGCGAATGCCCTATTTAAGATGGGGACAAAGGAGCCCGAACCTACACTGAAGAGAGAGGAGGTGGAAGCTGGCCCCCCAGGCCTCCCGGGTGGGCAGCTGCACATGGTGGGCTGCCGCTACCAAGGTTCATCAGGCCAGGCACGGCTGCAGTGGAGAGAGGACTGAGACCTGAGAGAAACAGACACGCAGACACCAAGGTCAGCAAAGATGGAACAGGAGGAGGTGTGCTGGAGCTGAGATTCCCCTGCAGCCCATGGTGAGATGGCAGGCAGCCCCCCTGCAGCCATGACAGACTCAGTGGAGCAGAGACCCACCCACAGCTCTTGGAGAACCCCATGCTGGAGCAGAGATGCCTGAGCCTGAAGGGAGTCATAGAGAATGATCTCCATGAGCTGCTGGAGGCTGACAATGAGGTGGAGAGGTGTCTGAAGCCTGTGGAGAACCCCATGCCAGAGCGGGTGGCAGCTCCCTGAGAAGCTGTAACTCTGTGGTGAAGAAGCCCGTGCTGGAGCAATCTGATAGGTAAGGATTGCATCCTGTGGGAAGGACTTGCATTGGAGAAGTCTCTGGACTGTCCCGTGAGGAGGGGATCTATGGAGAAGTCTTCCAGCTGCTATGCAGGCTAGCTGAGAAACACCTGTGGCTTGTTAAACAGGTGTTGTAAATCACTCTGGGAGGTGGATGGTCAAGTGGCCAATGGCCTTGACCCATCTGGCAGACCACGTGATTTGTGGTTGATTAAAGTGAGGCACTTTGCCCTGGAAGTGGGGCGTTTTTTTCCTGGGTGTTGGAGGAGTGTTAGCCTGCTTTGGAAGTAGTGGTCTGAAGCTCCCTCATGAGGACATCTGAAAGCCTTCTGATTGTGATACATTGTGACAAACACCTTCTGTTTGTGATACATCATAACAGCAACACCTTTGCACTGTGACAGGGATCCACTGGAGCAGGGGAAAAAGAGTGTAAGGACTCCTCCTCCTTTAAGAAAGGAGCAGCAGAAACAACTTGTGATGAACTGACCTGCAACCCCCCATTCCCTGTCCCCCTGCACTGCTGGGGGAGGAGGTAGAGCCAGGCAGAAGAGAGAAGTAGAGGGGAAGGTATTTTTGAGATCTGGCTTTGTTTCTTGTTATCCTCTCTGGATGTGCTGTTAACGAATTAAATTGATTTGTCCCCAAGCTGAGTCCATTTTCCCCAGAAGCATGGCTGGTGGGTGATCCCTCCCTGCTCTTATCTTGCCCCTCAGGCCTTTGGTTACATTTTTCTCCTCTCCATGTCACTGCAGAGTGAGTGAGCGACCTCATGGTGGTGACTTAGCTGCCGGCTGGGCTAAACCATGACACACCAGCACACCATATGTTGTTATTGGTGCCATAGCTGAATCACTGTTTAACAATAAGGAGAAATTTTAGTGAAGCAAAAGGAGTGAGATGTTATGTACCAGTTTCAATACTTCAGCGCTTCTTGACTACCGAAGTAGCAGCATCCCTTAAGCTGCTAATTTAGCAATTAACATGAGCCAAACTGATCATGAAAATTTAACAAACCATGCTAAATTCATACTAAATTGCATCACTCCAGGAAAAGTTTCCTTCACTGCTTATAGAGGAAGAATACTAAGATGATGCTTCAGCTCAGAATGCTCTCTAAAGGGGGCTCTCTAAAGGAGACTTGATTGCATACTAATTTAGATTTCAAGCCTAAGGGTATTTGGAAACTATAGTGTTTCCTAAAGGAAACATCCAAGGAGATGTTACTTTAAGAAGGTATGCAGAAGACAAGTTTTAATAACACTTATTTTCATACAAGTGCAACTTCATTTCAATTTTATATATGTAAACTAAAAATGCTGACATCATACAAGTAATATGTTGATTTCACAGTAATATTTGAACTACAAAGTTGAAGAAACTGAATGCTGACAAGCTTTTTGCCCTTCTCTTTTTTTTTTTTTTTTAGGTGATACTTTAACACTGATCAATAAGTTTCATTAATCAGAACAGTATTACCCTTAAAACTACTGCATCTTCCATTTTGCTTCACATTTTCTAGATAATAAAGCTTCCCAAGCCCTCTGGCTAGGTACCCTGCCAAAAGCATAAAGAAACAATGCATACCTCTTTATATCTCCCCCTCTTTGTAAATACTCAGATAAAGATATATAATAATATAGCTACATCTTTCGTATAGACTAACATTTTGTCAATCACCATTTTTTGTCCTGCTTTACTGAATAGTGATCTAATCTCAACAAGTAGAATTTCTGTTCACCTTATTTAGAACTCTCTAACAGAAACTTCCCTTTTTAATAAAAATGCAGCACAAGAGCCATATTTGCTAGAGTAAAACATAACTTCAACCACCCTGACATCTGTTGGAGAGACAATACGGCAGGGCACAGGCAGTCCAGGAGGTTCCTGGAATGCGTGGACGACAACTTCCTCCTGCAGGTGATAGAGGAGCCGACAAGGAGGGGTGCCATGCTTGACCTTGTGCTCACCAACAGGGAGGGACTGGTGGGCGATGTGAAACTTAAGGACAGCCTTGGCTGCAGTGACCATGACACGGTGGAGCTCAAGATCCATGGGGCAGCAAGGAAACCATTCAGCAAGCTCTGTACCCTAGACTTCAAGAAGGCGGACTTCGGCCTCTTCAAGGACTTGATGGGCAAAGTGCCGTGGGAGGCGGCCCTAGAGGGACGAGGGGCCCAGGAAAGTTGGTCCACATTCAAGGAGCACCTCCTCCAAGCTCAGCAGAGGTGCATCCCGATGAAGAACAAGTCGGGCAAAAAGACCAGGAAGCCCGTGTGGATGAGCAAGGAGCTCCTGGACCAACTGAAAATGAAGAGGTTAGCCTATAGAGGGTGGAAGCGGAGACAGATAGCCTGGGAGGAATACAGAGAAGCTGTACGAGTGACCAGGGATCAAGTGAGGAAGGCTAAAGCCCTGAAGGAATTGAATTTGGCAAGGGATATAAAAAGCAATAAGAAATGCTTCTATAGGTATGTAGGGGACAAAAGGAAGTCCAAGGAGAATGTAGGCCCCCTCCGGAAGGATACTGGTGCTCTGGTTACCCGGGACATAGAGAAGGCTGAGGTACTCAATTAATTTTTTGCCTCAGTCTTCACTGATAAAGCCTCTTGTCTTACCACCCAAGCTGTGGAAAGAACTAGCAGGGACTGTGAGGATGAACCACCGCCCACTGTACTTGAAGAGCAGGTTCGGGAACATCTGAGGAACTTGAAGGTGCACAAGTCCATGGGACCTGATGAGATCCATCCGCGGGTCCTGAAGGAACTGGCGGATGAAGTTGCCAAGCCACTGGCCATTGTATTCAAGAAGTCGTGGCGGTCTGGCGAGGTCCCCGATGACTGGAAGAGAAGGAACATAACCCCCATTTTTAAAAAGGGGAACAAGGAGGACCCGGGCAACTACAGGCCGGTCAGCCTCACCTCTGTGCCTGGCAAGGTCATGGAGCAGATTCTCCTGGGAACCATGCTAAGGCACATGGAGAGCAAGGAGGTGGTGGGTGACAGCCAACATGGCTTCACCAAAGGCAGATCGTGCCTGACCAACTTGGTGGCCTTTTACGATGGGGTGACAGCATCGGTGGACAAGGGTCGACCAACGGATGTCATCTACCTGGACTTGTGCAAAGCTTTTGACACTGTCCCGCACGACATTCTTCTCTCTAAACTAGAGAGGCATGGGTTTGATGGATGGACCACTCGGTGGATAAGGAATTGGCTCAATGGCCGCACTCAGAGAGTAGTGGTCAACGGCTCGATGTCCAAGTGGAGACCGGTCACGAGTGGCGTTCCTCAGGGGTCCGTGTTGGGCCCGGCCCTCTTCAACATATTTGTCGGTGACGTGGACAGTGGCATGGAGTGCACCCTCAGCAAGTTCGCCGATGACACCAAGCTGTGTGGTGCCGTCGACACGCTGGAAGGGAGGGATGCCATCCAGAGGGACCTCGACAGGCTGGAGAGGTGGGCCCGTACCAACCTCATGAAGTTTAACCAGACCAAGTGCAAGGTCCTACATCTGGGTCATGGCAATCCCAGGCACAAATACAGACTGGGAGGAGAATGGATCGTGAGCAGCCCTGAGGAGAAGGACTTGGGAGTACTGGTGGACGAGAAGCTCAATATGAGCCGGCAATGTGCTCTTGCGGCCCAGAAGGCCAACCGCGTCCTGGGCTGCATCAAGAGGAGCGTGGCCAGCAGGTTGAGGGAGGTGATTCTCCCCCTCTACTCTGCCCTCGTGAGACCTCACTTGGAGTATTGCGTCCAGTTCTGGAGTCCCCAACATAAGAAGGACATGGACCAGTTGGAGAGGGTCCAGAGGAGGGCCACAAAGATGATAAGAGGGCTGGAGCACCTTTCCTATGAGGACAGGCTGAAAGAGTTGGGGCTGTTCAGCCTGGAGAAGAGGAGGCTCCGGGGTGACCTTATAGCGGTCTTCCAGTACCTCAAGGGGGCCTACAAGAAAGATGGGGAGAGGCTGTTCAGGAGGGCCAGTTGTGATAGGACAAGGGGTAATGGTTTTAAAATAGAGGGAGGTAGATTCAGGTTGGATATTAGGAAAAAATTTTTTACCATGAGAGTTGTAGAACACTGGAACAGGTTGCCCAGAGAGGCGGTGGATGCTCCATCCCTGGAGACGTTCAAGGCCCGGTTGGATGAGGCCCTGAGCAATCTGATCTAGTTGGAGATATCCCTGTTCCTTGCAGGGGGGTTGGACTAGATGACCTTTGAAGGTCCCTTCCAGCCCTAACGATTCTATGATTCTATGATTCTGTAAGTTTGGCAGAGTCTGGGAGAAGTTGCCAATTGCTTCATATAGTGCATCAATATTTCAACCTTTTTGAAATATCTCAGAGTATAGCCGTGTCCAGTAGCAAGAAACAGCACGTTCTCTGTTTTTCTTCATACAAATTCATCAGTTTCTCAGCATTCAACTACAGAGCTAAATAGTGCTTGCTGGGCTAACTACTTGAGAATCAGAAACACTTTGCTGGGTCTGACAGAGACCTTCTGTTGTTGATACCACATACCAAAGCCATGAACATACACAGGTGATAATTTGATACCCAGTTGTCAACACCTAACACTGCCAACACAGCTGCCACTATTTGACTTAGCAAAACATGCAAGACTAAATAGATCTTTTTCTAATAGTTAAGACTGGTAAAGCCTCAAGCTGAAATCTAGTCAATCTATCCAGGCCTCAGACTTGGCATTTTTAAGATTAACTTCATGTAAGCAGCTCATGTTTTTGCTAAAGGTAGCTGGAGGGTTTTGGTCTTGTACCCTATAAGCACCTGAGCTGAACTTGCACTGAGGACTTAAACAGAAGTGACACAATACAAGTTCTTAATACAATTTTCTAGGAAAATCATATTACTTCACCCAGTCTAACCCCTTGAAAACAGCAGGGATAGCGAGGTAACAACATGCTTCCACATAATACAAATCATAAAGTATCCTAACAGCTTTGAATGTGGAGTTTGTGGCTCACTGCCAGCAATTCTTTTTCAGGAACACCAAAACTGAGACGTCTGCTCTGAACTTCTATGCTGTTCTAGGAAAAAGTATAATTTCTACAGAGACTACTACATATGCACATCCCTATTCTTTAAACAGGCCTACTGCAATGCTGTTCTGTCCTTTGCTATAACAGCATACCAGTGTTTGTGCCCATTCAGCGTTTTCAAGTTTATGTCTAACAAGCATCTTTTCCCAACATCACTCTAGAAACTGAAGAACACAACTATCACTATTCAGAATTCTACTTTCCTCATTCAGAAGAAATATTAGATTGTACATTGACTTACAGAAGTGAGTCAACTAGGCTCAAACACAAACATGGGTGAAGCTAGAAGTCACTAATGGTTCTTACTCATTTCCAACAGTCTTCCATGAGTTCTTATACTGGTCCAAGTCACTGTAAATTCAATGCCATGACTAAAGCTCCTCCAGGAACCTCTCATTAGTATATATTTCACAGCATTTTAAGGCTCCTAAGCACTATAATAATTGATCAGGTGTGGCAGGTTGACCTTGGCTGGCTACTGAGTGCCCACCAAGCTGCTCTCATTCTCTCCCTCCTCAACAAGACATGGAAAAGAAATAAGATGGAAAAGCTCATGGGTCAAAATAAAGACAGGAAGATTGCTTACCAGTTATTGTCATGGGCAAAATAGACTCTTACTTGGGAAAAATTAACTTAATTTACTGCCAATTAAAAATAGAGTAGGATGGTAAGGAACAAAGAAAATTAAAACCACATTCCTCCCCTCACCCTCCTCTTCTTACCAGGCTCAACTTCACTCATCATTCTTGTACCTCCTTCCTCCCAAGCAGTCAAGGGGGATGGGGAATGAGGGGTTGCAGTCAGTTCATAATAGTTCCTCTCTGCCACTAATTCCTTCTCACGTTCTTCCCCTGCTCCAGTGTGGAGTCTCTCCCGCACGATTCAGTCCTTCACAAACTGCTCCAACATGGATCCTTTTTCATGGGGTACAGTCCTTCAGGAAAAGATTGCTCCAGCATGGGACCCCACAGATCACAGATCCTGAAAGAAAAACCTACTCCAACATAGGCTCTTCTCTATGAGCAGCAGTTCCTGCCAGGAGCCTCCTCCAGTGCATGGTCCTCCACAGGCTGCAGGGAAAGGGGAACCTCTGTTCCGGCACCTGGAGTACCTCATTCCCCTCCTTCACCGACCTTGGTATCTACAGGGTTGTTTCTCACATTTTCCTCATTCCTCTCTCACAGATGCTGCACAATGGTTTTTACCCTTTCTGTTGTATGTTATAACAGAGGCACCACCGGCACTACTGATTGGCTCAGCATTGGCCAATAGTTGAGTCTGTCTTGGAGCCAGCTAAAACTGACACTATCCTACACAGGGGCAGCTTCTGGTGCCTTCTCACAGAAGCCACCTCTGCAGCCCTGCCTCCTTGCCCCCCAACCCTCACTACCATATCCCGGTGTATTCAGTTTACAAGTATTCTTACAGAATTATACAACTGCACACTAATTTCATTAGCTGTCCAAGCTATCCCTGACACCCAGAAGAAACTTAGTTCGTTGCCTCATCACAAACAAGAACTTAAACAAGGTTTCAAGTACAGATAACCAGTACAGTCTCAACAGCTTTCTATACAGAATCAGAGAACAGTTTGGGCTTGAAGGGACCTCAAAGATCATCCAGTTCCAACCCCCCTGCCATGGGCAGGGACACCCTCCACTACACCAGGTTGCCCAAAGCCTCATCCAATCTGGCCTTGAACACTTCCAGGGATGGGGCATCCACAACTCCTCTGAGCAACCTGTTCCACTGCCTCACCACAATGACAGTGAAGAATTTCTTCCTTATATCGAATCTAAATCTACTCTCTTTCAGTTTAAAGGCATTGCCCCTTGTTCTATCGCGACACACCCTTGTAAAAAGTCCCTCTCCAGCTTTCCTGTAGGCCCCCTTTAAGTACTGGAAGGCTGCAATAAGATCACCCCGGAGCCTTCTCTTCTCCAGGCTGAACAGCCCCAACTCTCTCAGCCTGTCTTCATAGCAGAGGTGTTCCAGCCCTAGGATCATCTTCATGGCCCTCCTCTGGACCCGCTCCAGCAGCTCCATGTCCTTCTTGTGTTGGGGACTCCAGAGCTGAACACAGTATTCCAGGTGGGGTCTCACGAGAGCAGAGTAGAGGGGCAGAATCACCTCCCTCGACCTGCTGGCCACACTTGTTTGGATGCAGCCCAGGACACGGTTGTCTTTCTGGGCTGCCAGCGCACATTGCTGGCTCATGTTGAGCTTCTCATCCACCAGCACTCCCAAGTCCTTCTCCTCAGGGCTGCTCTCAATATATTCTCCGCCCAGCCTGGACTTATGCTTGGGATTGCCCCGACCCATGTGAAGGACCTTGCACTTGGCCTGGTGAACTTCATGTGGTTCTCACAGGCCCACCTCTCCAGCTTGTCAAGGTCCCTCTGGATGGCATCCCTTCCCTCCAGCATGTCTACAACACCACACAGCTTGGTGTCATCTGCAAACTTGCTGAGAGTGCACTCGATCCCACTGTCCATTTCACCAACAAAGATGTTAAATAGCGCCAGACCCAATACTGATCCCTGAGGAACACCACTCGTCACTGGCCTCCACTTGGACATTGAGCCGCTGACCACAACTCTGAGTGCGACTATCCAGCCAATTCTTGATCCACTGAGCAGTCCACCCATCAAATCCATGTCTCTCCAGTTTAGAGACAAGGATGTCGTGCAGGACAGTATCAAATACTTTGGACAAGTCCAGTTAGATGACATCTGTTTCTCTTCCCTTATTCACCAACTCTAACCCCATCATAGAAGGTCACCAAATTACTCAGGCAGGATTTGCCCTTAGTGAAGCCATGTTGGCTGTCACCAATCACCTCCTTATTTTCCATGTGCCTTAGCATAGTTGTCAGAAGGATCTGCTCCATGATCTTGCCAGGCACAGAGGTGAGACTGACTGGCCTGTAGTTCCCTGGGTCTTCTTTTTTTACCTTTTTTAAAATGAGGGCTATGTTTCCCCTTTTCCAGTCAGTGGGAACTTCACCAGACTGCCACACCTTCTCAAATATGATGGATAATGGTTTAGCAACTTCATCCGCCAATTCCCTCAGGACCCGCGGATGCACCTCATCAGGTCCCATGGACTTGTGCACCTTCAGGTTCTTTAGATATTCTCCAACCTGATCTTCTCCTACAGTGGGCGGTTCTTCATTCTCCCAGTCCCTGTCTTTGCCTTCGGTGACTTGGGCTGTGCAGCTGGAGCTCTTGCCAGTGAAAACTGAGCAGCCTTCTCCAGATCCCAGGTCATCATGTTACCCAACAATGAAAGGTTTAAAATTTTTGTGCAAGAATTTCATGAAGGGTTTAGTAGGCTGCTTGCACATACCTAAAGAACATAACAAGATGAGCATCCTTGAAGCTGCTGGGAGTGATTAGAAGGGAGACTCTTTATCCAGAACTGTCTGATCTTGGAGGGAACATCCCAGAAACTGCATAAACTTTGTTATCATGTTTTTCTGAACTGTGAACATGCAGTGACTTGGGGAAAAGGTAATTCCTGCAGGGGGAGATCGCGACCACCAACTCATGGACCACCTACCCTAAACATAGCCCAGACCCAAAAGAAAGGGGTGGAGGAAGAGAACTGAGCATGCGAAGTAATTTACATGTAAAGTGAGAGAAAATTAACCAATTGTTTAAGAGAATAACAATGAATATGTAAACATGTTATGAATACGTGTGGAGAAATTTTCCAGCTGCTGCAGCATCCTGGGAAAGTTCTTTCCCCATGCAGGCTAGCTGAGAAAAACCTGTAGCTTGTTACACTGGGAAAGTTGTTGTGAAATGGGTGTTGTAGCATTCAGCCAATCACTCTGGGAGGTGGATGGTCAAGCAACCAATAGCCTTGACCCATCTGGAGAACCATGTGATTTGTAATTAAGGTGGGGCATTTCCTCCTAGAAGGTGGGGTGTTTCCTCCTAAAAGCAGGGCATTTCCCTCCAGAGTGCTGCAAGTGCATTGGCCTGCTTTGGAGCTGTAGCCTTCTCATTGTGGCATTTGGTGACCCTCATGTCATCTGACTGCAACTGAATTTAGAAGGTATGTGCATTTTACCTTGGGGCTCCAGGGACAGAACTTAGACTGAAAACATGGGGCAAAGCTCCACGAAAGAAAGCATGATGTTTTCTGCTTTCAAATCTGTGATAATGGATGCAGGAACTGATATAAGTGATGAAGCTCTCTGTGAATTGATGAAATTGTGTTTGGAGATAAGAGTGTAGTTGACCTGCTATGTATGTGGGGGTCCCTATATGACATAATGCCGAAGTGGACAGCAGGAAGAGAAGGAAAAGAATTACTGGGCTCTGACGTATCTGAGGGTGAAGGCTCTGAAGGGGACGATGAGTTATTTGAGGGAACACTGACCCCAGACAGCACGGGCAGTGTACCCACTGCGTCTCCACTGCCCTCAGAGACTGAGAAAGTCCCGGGGACTGTGTGGGGGTCCTACCTCTCCCTGCAGGATTAAGTTCTGCCTAAGTATCCTTCTCCATGTGATTTTGTGATGCTGGAATATCCCTCCAGACAAAGCAAAGCATTGGAGCGTCCCCCACCCTTCGCCCCAGCGGCCTGCTCTTCCTCCTCTGCCGTACAGCTGGTTACTTCAGTTACTACAGCAGGATCTGTCCTTCCTACAATTCTGCTGTTTGCTCCTCAACCAGGCCAGGCACCCCCGCTTGCCGCTCCACAATCGGCCCTGGTGGCACTGCAAGGACTGTTCACGCCGTTCCTGGGCGCGATCATAGCGCCCTGGTCTTCTGTGGCTCCATTTCCAGCACCTTCATGTTCCGCGCCATTGCCCATAGCGCTCAGCTATCCGGTACATGCACCAGCATCCGGGCATTCTCCAGTGCAGGTGCAGATGGCGCAACCACCAATGGTGAATTTCTTGACACACCAGTTTATGGCGGTTTTGCAAGAAGTATCACAGCAACTAGCAGTACTGATGGAGGTGTTGTGGCAGGCTACTGCTGCTGGACCTGCGCTGGCTGTGCCAACCAGCCTGGCAATAGCCCCGGAAGTGGTACCGAGTGCAGTGCTGGTGCCTTCATGGACAGTGGTGTCACCGCAAGCTGCATTGCCGTGCATAGTTCTGCAACCGTCCACAGCCTCTGCCGCTACACTGCCTGCTGGCCTGGTGCCTGTACCCTGCAAGCCTGCCTCATCTGTGAGACCATTGGACGTACTCCAGCCTGATGATGTAAGCAGTGTTACTACAGACTTGCTTACTACACTGCGGGAAACTGTGGTGGCAGTCAGATGCCGGCAACGAGTAACACAGCTGGCCTACAACTGTCCTTGGACGCTTCCCAAATGTAAGGTGACTGCGCGTCTGAAAAACTCAAAACGGTTTTGAGAAGTGGTCAAGAGGAAGGCTCTGGAGGCTGGGGACTGGGATTTAATAGAGAAAGTCGGAACGCAGGAAGATGAAAAGGGACCTGAGCAGGTTGTTCAAGGAAGTAGTGAACCCACAGAGGATGTTATCCAAGCCTTTCCTGTGCAGAAAGCTCTTCCTAACTCAGGTCAGTCTGACCAACATGAAGTTATCACTTGGAGAGTGGTCCAAGATTTACAATCCAAAGTGGCACAATATGGCTGTTTAGAAGTCTGGTTAATAAAGCCCAATGGGAGACAGCTCTCAAGGGTAAGGGGGTGCAGGAGGGATGGTTACTATTCAAAAAGGAAATTCTGGAGGCACAGGAGCGAGCTGTCCCTGTGTGCTGGAAATCGAGCCGCCGGGGTAGAAAACTAGCTTGGATGACAAAGGAGATTTGGGAACATCTCAAAAGAAAAAGGGATGTCTATAAGTCTTGGAAGAATGGGCAGGCATCCAGGAATCAATACAGGGAGGAAGTTAGGGCATGTAGGGAGATAATCAGGGGGGCAAAAGCCCAACTGGAACTTAGACTAGCCTGCTCCGTAAGGGACAACAAAAAGTCCTTCTATAAATATGTTAATAACAAAAGGAGGGCTAAAGATCACCTCCAGCCCCTACTGGACATAGGGGGTATGTTAGTCACTAGGGATGAGGACAAGGCTGAGGTCCTTAATGCCTTCTTTGCCTCAGTCTTTAATAATAAGGTTAGTAGTTCCCAGGTGAGCTGGCCTATGGTGTCTGAGAGCAGGGAGGGAGAGCAAATCGAAGCTCCTGTGATCCAAGAGGAACGGGTCAAGGATCTGCTTCACCAGCTGGATGCCCACAAGTCTATGGGGCCTGATGGTATCCACCCGAGAGTCCTGAGAGAGCTGGCGGATGTCATTGCCAAACCCCTGTCCGTTATCTTTGGGCAGTCTTGGCTCACTGGGGAAGTTCCGTTGGACTGGCGGCTGTTACCCCCATTTACAAAAAAAGGGCGGAAGGAAGATCTGGGGAACTACAGGCCTGTCAGTCTGACCTCGGTGATGGGCAAAGTCATGGAACAGGTTATCTTGAGTGCTATTAATGAGCACATACAGGTTAACTGGGTGATCAGGCCCAGTCAACATGGGTTTATGAAAGGCAGGTCTTGCCAATCAAACCTGATCACCTTCTATGACAGGGTGACCCGCCTGGTTGACGAGGGAAGGGCTGTGGATGTAGTTTTCCTTGACCTCAGTAAAGCCTTTGATACAGTTTCTCACAGTGTTCTGGTTGAGAAACTGATAACTGCTGGCCTGGATAGGCACACCCTCCTTTGGGTTAAAAACTGGCTGGATGGCCGGGCCCAAAGAGTGGTGGTAAATGGGGCTAAATCCGGCTGGAGGCCGGTCACCAGTGGGGTTCCCCAGGGCTCAGTGCTGGGTCCAGTTCCGTTTAACATCTTTATCAATGACCTGGATGAGGGAATTGAATGTACCCTCAGTAAATTTGCGGATGACACCAAGCTGGGAGGCTGTGTCGATCTGCTCGAGGGTAGGGAGGCCCTTCAGAGGGATTTGAACAGACTGGATCGTTGGGCTGAGGCCAATGGCATGAGCTTTAATAAGGCCAAGTGTTGGAGTGTGGATCTTTGAAGAGACTGCACGAACAAATCCCTGTGAAAATAAAGACTGGAGCTGGGAAGTTAGGCCTCCAGGGCGGAATGCCCTTGAAGTTAAGGATAAGAAAACTATGCTGTATGATAAGGGAGAGGTGTTTGCTTAGAGCAGAGCTTTGCTAGGCAGGTGGTTTTTGAAATAGTCTGTTAAACACGACAAGCATATGTATCATCCAATAATGGTGTAGAAAAGGTGTGGTCTCAGGATGACTGACAAAAGTTGTCTATATAAGCAATAAGAACTGCGCAATAAACGAGACTTCCTGCAGCTAACTCAATATGAGTCGTCTCTGGAGTCTTCAAATCCCGCTTCTGCAGCCAAGTGCAGAGTCCTTCACTTGGGGTATAAAAACCCCAAGCATCGCTATAGGCTCGGGGAAGAGTGGCTGGAGAGCTGCCTGGCAGAGAAGGACCTGGGGGTCTTGGTTGACTACCGGCTTGATATGAGCCAGCAGTGTGCCCAGGTGGCCAAAAAGGCCAATGGGATACTGGCATGTATCAAGAATAGTGTAACCAGCAGGAACAGGGAAGTGATCCTGCCCCTGTACTCGGCACTGGTGAGGCCGCACCTGGAATATTGTGTCCAGTTTTGGGCCCCTTGCTTTAAGAGAGATATTGAGCTCCTGGAGCGAGTCCAAAGAAGGGCGACTAAACTGGTCAAGGGGCTGGAAAATAAAACTTATGAGGAGCGGCTGAGGGAGTTGGGGCTGTTTAGCCTGGAGAAGAGGAGGCTGAGGGGGGACCTGATTACAGCCTACAAATACTTGAGAAGGGATGGTGGGGAGGTAGGGGAAGGGCTCTTTACATTAGTGTTGGGTGATAGAACAAGAGGAAATGGGTATAAACTTAGGGGAGATTCAGGTTGGATGTTAGGAAGTATTTCTTCTCTGAAAGGGTTGTCAGCCACTGGAATAGGCTGCCCAGGGAGGTGGTTGAGTCCCCATCCCTGGATGTGTTTAAGAATAGGGTGGATGATCTACTTGAGAATATGGTTTAATGGGGATTAGGGATGGTTGGACTGGATGATCTCTAAGGTCTTTTCCAACCTAGAAATCTATGAATCTATGGGCTGGGTGCTCCTGAAGTCATGCAGATTATTAGAGTGCTGGATACTGACCTGCTCTCTCCATTTGATATTAAGCATTTAGGTCAGGTATTATTTCAACTTGTACAATATTCAGTTTTTGAGGCCAATTGGAGAAGGATGGCTGAAAGAGCTGCAGCTAGAAATATGCAATTGCCTCCAACTGATCCTAGATATGGAGTTCCAGCAGATGCTCTTATGGGAGGCTAATGCCTTCTCCAATCTTGATGCTCAAGCTACCTGGCATCCTCAGATCCTTGAGCAGGCTCAGAAGATTGGCATGGGAGCCCTATTAAAAGAAGTGGACATGGCTGCTTCTAAAACACAATATGTGAAAATATCTCAGGGGCAGAAAGAGCGCTTTTTATCTTTTGTGGAAAAGATTGCTGCAGCCCTCAAAACAGTTTGAAGATGAGACCCTGAGGCAGTTATTGCACAGACAACTAGTGAGAGATAATGCCAATGATCAATGTAGAAAAATCATAGATGCTTTGCCAGGGGAACCCACACTAACAGAGATGGTTGAAGCCTGTTCTAAGGTGGGATCTGACAATCATAAATCTGCTCTGGCTGCAGTTCTGCAGCCTATTCAATTCAAATATTTTGATCATGGACTAAAAAGGCAACCTAAGAGTGAGAGCAAGCAAAAACAGACCAGACAAAAGAGGAAAAATAAGGAGAACAGGGGAGCTGCTTGCTGCGAGAGACACAACAGGCCAGGTCCTTTTGCAAAATACTATGAATCTATGTACCATGCCAATGGTCGACCCTTGATATGTTCAGGAAACTTGACCAGGAGAGCAATGGGGATGTGCGCTCAGACACAAATGCTTCCCCAGGGCATGGCAGCAACACAGGCCTACTCAGCCAACTTAGAGCCAGCACCCAGGAATCAGCCAGGGTGGATGTGCACACTGCATCAACAGTCATCTTAGAATCCTGTCGTGTTTATAAGGTTCCCTTGGATGCATTTGGGCCCCTAGGACAGGGACTGAGTGCATTGCTGGTGGGAAGATCTAGTGTCACCACTCAAGGGATCTTTGTACACTCAGGAGTTATTGATGCTGACTTTACAGGCCAGGTTTGTGCTATGGTCTCCACCCCCCACCCCCCCCCCCCCCCCATTCACTATTCCTGAAAAGACTTGAGTTGCTCAACTTGTGCCTTTCAAGTCGTGTGTTCCCAGGACAGAACAACGAAGTAGTGGAGATGGTGGCTTTGGATCTATGGGACTTCTGCAGGTCTTCTGGACCGCAGACATCTCTAGCCAAAAGCCGCAGATGATGTGTACCCTAATCCTACCAAATGCCCAGCTGCTCAAGATTCAGCTCTGAGGTTTGATCAACACGGGCACTGATGTGACAATCATCTCCTTCTCTGCGTGGCCTCCTATGTGGCCTTTAGCCCCTGTGGGGTCAGCCATTGCAGGGTTGGGAGAAACCACACAGAGCTATTTAAGTGAACGACCTGTGGTGGTGAAAAATGCAGAGGGGCAAACAGCTACACTTTGGCCCTATGTCACTGCAGCTCTGCTTAACCTCTGGGGGTGGGATGTATTGGCGGCTTGGGGGGTACGGATTGGGACAAATTTTTGATGGGGGCCACTGTGCTGAAGGGCGCAGAATATCCTACGCTGCCTTTGCGGTGGCTAGTAAGCAAATCCATCTGGCAACCCCAGTGGCCCCTACCAAAAGAGAAACTAGTCGCCCTTCATCAGTTAGTTCAGGAACAATTACAACAGGGACACCTTGAGCCTTCTACTAGTCCCTGGAACACTCCTGGTTTTGTAATTAAGAAAAAAATCAGGAAAATGGAGATTGTTGCAGGATCTCCGAAAAATCAATGCAGTGATGGAAAGTATGGGGGCATTGCAGCCTGGTATGCCCTCACCCACCATGATTCTAGCAGGGTGGGAAATTCTGATCATTGATTTGAAGGATTGCTTTTTCACTATTCTTTTACATTCTGATGACAAGCCAAAATTTGCTTTTACTGTGCCTGCAGTTAACAACGCTGAACCTGCAAAGAGGTATCAATGGAAGGTTCTACCTCAGGGCATGAAGAATAGCCCGACTATCTGCCAATGGTATGTCGCTCAAGCTTTGTCCGGAGTCTGCGAGGAGTTTCCTGAGGCATACTGCTACCATTACATGGATGATATCCTGGTGGCAGCATCCACCCAGGACCAGCTGCTGAGGATACAGCCTCGGCTGCTCGCTGCTCTGCATTCTTATGGATTGCAGGTGGCTCCGGAGAAAGTTCAAAAGCATCCTCCTTGGAAATATTTAGGAGTCAAAATTCTGGATCAAACTATACAACACCAAGAGGTGCAGTTCTCAGTTTCTATTAAGACCTTGAATGATGCTCAGAAAATGCTGGGTATCATCAATTGGTTACGTCCCTATCTAGGGCTAACCACAGCACAACTTTCCCCGCTCTTTAATATTTTTCAAGGGGGACCTAGAGTTGAATTCAGCTCGGAAATTGACTCCTGAAGCGCAACGAGCACTGGAGGAGATTCAACAGGCTGTTTCTGCTCGTCAGGTTTATCGAGTGGATCCCTCCATTGATATCACTGTTTTCATTACCACTCCAGATTTTCATCCTACAGGTATCATTGGCCAGCGGAATAAACAGTGGCCCAACCCTTTGCATATTCTGGAATGGGTCTTTTTGCCACATCAGCCAAAAAAGACAGCATCCACATTGTTTGACTTGATCGCTTGTCTGATAGTCAAATGCTGCCAACGGTGTTTGCAATTAATGGCAGCAGATCCTGCAACAATTGTTCTTCTAGTACAGCAGGAACACTTTGAGTGCAGCCTTACTAACAGTGCTCCTCTGCAAAGCGCGCTGCAAAACTTTTTGGTTAGGGACAGATTGCTTATCATCTGCCCAGCCATAAATTACTGCAATTGGCAAAATCGACAAGCTTTACCTTGCAGCCAAAAAATAGTCGGGTGCCAGTGCAAGGACCCACCGTCTTCACCGACGGGTCCGGGAAAACCGGGAAAGCTATTGTTACCTGGAAGGAGGAATCTGAGTGGCAGGTGCTGGAAGGCCATGAGTCAGGCTCAGCCCAGTTGGTTGAACTGAGGGCCGTTGCCATGGCCTTTCAGTGGTTCTCTCAGGTACCTTTGAATTTGGTCACTGATTCTGCTTACGTAGACAATGCTCTGCTCGGGACATTGTCAGCGCTTGCGCTGTCACGGACTTGCTGCACCTCTGCCATCGGGGGTAAACCCCAGAGGCCTAAAAGCCCTGCAGCTTTGGCAGACGGATGTAACGCATGTTCCTGAATTTGGCAGATTTAAGTATGTGCACGTGTCTGTTGACACTTTCTCCTCAGCCACGTGGGCGTCCGCTCATACTGGAGATAAAGGTCGTGATGTCATTGCCCATTGGAAACTCCCCTTCGCGGTCTTGGGCGTGCCTTTTTCTGTGAAAACCGATAATGGCCCGGCCTACGTCTCACAGAAGACGCGGCAGTTTTTACACCTATGGGGTGTAAATCATACCTTGGGTATTCCGCATTCTCCTACTGGCCAAGCCATTGTTGAACGCGCTCATGGCACCTTGAAGCGTGTTTTAGATAAACAAAAAGGGGGAATGCATGGAGAAACCCCACAGAGTCGCCTAGAAAAAGCATTATATACAATTAATCATCTTACAGTGCCACCAAATTCAAATAATCCTGTTATTCTGAATAATTTTCTTTCGTTGCAGTCTTCAGGCGAGACGCACTTGCCTCGAGCGAAAGTCTGGGTACGGGACCTACTCTCTAAGAAATGGGAAGGCCCATGTGAGCTTATTGCTTGGGGTCGTGGGTATGCTTGCGTTTCCACAGATACTGGGGTACGATGGCTACCTGCAAGATGCGTTCGCCCTGACCTGCGGCACCAGAAGCAAAACAGGCAACCTCCAAGGCAACCTTCAAATGATGGCCAGAATGTGGATCATCAATCGAATGATCCTTCTGATAAAGATAATGACAGATGTTGACCATCAGCCTGGACCTTCTACAAGTAGAGACTGAACTTAAAGTTTCTTTATGGAGTCAGAATGGTAGAGCCCTTAAGTCTATTTAGAATTAATGACTGGACGTATAACTGGGTTTGCTATATGTGTATCTCCCATGGCATTGCTGGACAATCTCTCTGCCCACTTTAAATTAGTCTTAAACAAAAAGGAGAAATTGGGGAGAAATTTTCAGCTGCTGCAGCATCCTGGGAAAGTTCTTTCCCCATGCAGGCTAGCTGAGAAAAACCTGTAGCTTGTTACACTGGGAAAGTTGTTGTGAAATGGGTGTTGTAGCATTCAGCCAATCACTCTGGGAGGTGGATGGTCAAGCAACCAATAGCCTTGACCCATCTGGAGAACCATGTGATTTGTAATTAATTAAGGTGGGGCATTTCCTCCTAGAAGGTGGGGTGTTTCCTCCTAAAAGCAGGGCATTTCCCTCCAGAGTGCTGCAAGTGCATTGGCCTGCTTTGGAGCTGTAGCCTGAAGCCTTCTCATTGCAACAAATATGCATAATCATAGAATGGTTAGGGTTGGAAGGGACATAGTGATCATAGTGTATAACTAATTTTCTGTCCAGGGGCCAGGTGTGCAGACAGGAGGAAATATCCCCCGTGCACCCAGCACCTCAATAAAGCAATGCCGCTTTCTAACAATGCAAACTGTGTTAGTTTCTGTCCAGATTTTCGGTGACAACCAGGTGTCTCATTTCCATCCAGAGAGGGCTCACATTTTCCCTAGCCTTACTTTTATCACTGAAATACCTATAGAAGCTTTTCCTGTTGCCCTTGATGTCCCTGGCCAGATTTAATTCTATCAGGGCTTTAGCTTTCCTAACCTGATCCCTGGCTGCTCGGATAATTTCTCTTTATTCTTTCCAGGCTACCTGTCCTTGCTTCCACCCTCTGTAGGCCTTCTTTTTGTGTTTGAGTTGGTCCAGGAGCTCCTTGTTCATCCATGCAGGCCTCTTGGTGTTTCTACCTGACTTTCTCTTTGTTGGGATGCATTGCTCCTGAGCTTGGAGGAGGTGATCCTTGAATTTTAACCAGCTTTCTTGGGCCTCTCTTCCCTCCAGGGCTTCATCCCATTGTACTCTACCAAGGAAATCCCTGAAGAGGCCAAAGTCTGCCCTCCTGAAATCCAGGGTAGTGAGCTTGCTGTACTCCATCCTCACTCCTAAGGATCTTAAACTCCACCTTTTCATGGTCACTACAGCCAAGGCTGCCCTTGAGCATCACATTCCCCACCAGCCCCTCCTTGTTGGTGAGAACAAGGTTCAGCAAGGCACCTCTCCTCCTTGGTTCCTCTTTCACTTGGAGAAGGAAGTTATCATCAATGCATTCCTGGATTGCTTCTGCCCTGCTGTGTTGTCCCTCCAACAGATATCGGAGTGGTTCAAGTCCCCCACGAGGACCAGGGCTTGTGAACTTAAGGCTGCTCCTATCTATCTATAGAGGGCCTCATCTGCTTGGTCTTCCTGATCAGGTGGTTTGTAGCAGACCCTAACTACAATGTCCCCTGTCCCTGCCCCCCCTTTAATCCTGACCCATAGACTCTCAGTCAGCTCCTCATCCATTCCCAGGTGCAGCTCCATACACTCCAGATGGTCTTTGACATAGAGGGTGACACCTCCTCCTCTTCTCCCCTGCCTGTCCTTCCTAAAGAGCCTGTACCCTTCTATTCTGACACTCCAGTCATAGGAATCATCCCACCAGGTCTCCGTGATGCCAATAAGATCATAGCCCTGCAGGTGCAAACACACCTCTAACTTCTCTTGCTTATTCCCCATGCTGTGTGCATTTGGCATAGAGGCATTTCATTTGGGCCCCAGATGAATCTGATTTCCTGGCTAGAATTCCTTTCTGCTGCTCTTCAGGTGCTCTCAGCTTGTCTTGATCAAGCTTGATATTACCCCTCTCCCCCTTCAAGTCTAGTTTAAAGCCCCATCAGTAAGCCCCACTGGCTGTTGTGCTAAGATCCTCATCCCCCTTTGAGAATGATGAATCCCATCTGGGATGGATATAGAGACAATGCTGCCTAATTGGTAGCATGCTGAATGGAACTAGAGATACTTATTTCCTTTCCTTATGTCCACCTTCCTCATCAACTACAAATCATTCCTATGACACATCTTCCCCTTCTATCTTTAAAAAGGAAGGGGGGGGGGAATACCGACCTCCTCTGAACTTTCAATTTTGCAATTAAAAAGTAAATAAATATAGTCTCCTGCATCCTCTTTACCACAATATAAAGTATTAACCATCTTGCCTACTGTCCACTCCCCAACTCCATCAATTATTAACTACAATGAGTTTATTCCCATGCAGGTTTATGACATCATTCTGAAAATACTTATGCCTCATATTAAAATCCCATAGAGAACATAAGGTAAGAAAGAGTATGTACAGTGTGGTTAAAAGTCAGATGCCTAGACAAAACGTAGTAACTTTTTAAAGGGCATTTTATAAATAAGGAGATCATGTGACTTAGAGGAACATAGAGGATTTAGTAGATAAGGAAAAAACATACTTAACGTTGGAGTTAGTCTAAACTTGTTTCAGAGTTGACAGGTTAGCTGTTCTAGTGAAACTATAAGTCATGAAGCAAAGATGTACAAGAAAGTTAAAAGAAAACATCTTAAGGGAAACAACAGCAGTATAAGACTAAATGAAAAAAGATGGAATTGGATGAAGATGTCATTTGCTGTCTACAGAAGTATGAGCGGGAAATGTAAGAATTAAGAACACTTGAAGGAAAACATTAAGTAAAAACATAGAATGGAAGACTTAACAGAGGTGATTACTAGAATACCTTTCTATTGACAAAATTCAGAATTATTGCTTGCAGTCAGATTTGAATAAAAGATGCAAGGTTTTGCATGTGTGAAGCATGTTGTTAAGGGCATTGTCCAAATGCCTCTCAAACAATGACAGGCAAGGGGCATCGACCACCTCTCTAGGAAGCCATTCCAGTGTTTGACCACCTTTTCACAGTAAAGAAATATTTCCTGATGTCCAGTCTAAGCCTCCCCTGACATAGCTTTGAACCATTCCCATAGGTCCTGTCTCTGGATACCTGGGAGAAGAGATTAGCGCCACCAGCTCCTCCACTTCCCCTCCTCAGGAAGCTGTAGAGAGCAATGAGGTCACCCATCAGCCTCCTTTTCTCCAAACTAGAAAAGCCCAGAGTCCTTAGCGACTCCTTGTAGGACATGCCTTCCAGCCCTTTCACCAGCTGTGTTGCCCTCCTCTGGATGCATTCGAGGACCTTCACATCCTTAAATTGTGGGGCCCAGAACTGCACACAGTACTCAAGGTGAGGCTGCACCACCACTAAATACAGTGGGATAACCACCTCTTTTGACTGGCTGGTTATACCGTGTTTGATGCACCCCAGAATGCAGTTTGCTCTCTTGGCTGCCAGGGCACACTGCTGACTCCCATTGAGCCTGCTGTCAGCCAGCACCCCCAGATCCCTTTCTGCAGGGCTGCTCTCCAGCCACTCCTCTCCCAATTTGTACTTGTGTCCAGCGTTACTCTGTCCCAGGTGCAGAATCCAGCATGTGGACTTGTTAAGTTTCATCCCATTAATCATAGCCCAATGCTCCAATCTGTCTAGATCCCTCGGCAAGGCTTCTTGTCTCTCAAGAGTCAACAGCACTTCCCAGTTGAGTATCATCAGCAAACTCGCTAATGGTGCGTTCAACTCCTGCATCCAGATTGTTGATAAATATATTGAACATGACTGACCCTAGAATTGAGCCCTGAGGAACGCTGCTGGTGACTGGTTGCTAGCCAGATGTAGCCCCATTCTCTACAACCTTTTGAGCTCTGCCCTTCAGCCAGTTCTTCACCCAGCACACTGTGAACCCGCTCATCTCACAGTCAGACAACTTGTCCAGAAGGATGCTGTGAGGGACAGTATCAAAAGCCTTACTAAAATCCAGAAAAACTATATCCAACACCTTCCCTTTATCCCCTAGGTGGATGATCTTATAGTAGAAGGATATCAGATTAGTTAAGCAGGACTTTCCCTTTGTGAACCCACATTAACCGTGCATGAGGATTGCATTGTTCTTTAAATGCCTTTCAATAGCACCCAGTATGATCTTCTCTGTAATTTTTCTGGGAACTGAGGTGAGACTAACAGGTCTGTAGTTTCTTGGGTCTTTCCTCACACCCTTCTTGTAAAGTGGAATAACATTGGCTAGCTTCCAGGCAGCAGGGACCTCCCCAGACCTTTGGTAGATGATTGATGGGAGTCCCACTGTAACATGCACTAGCTCCTTCAGTACTCTGGGACGAATCCCATCAGGCCCCATGGACCTGTGAATATTCAGCTGATCCCTTACAGTGTCCACAAATGGAAAGGCACTGTTCCCACACTCATGGTCCTCCAACTCAGGGGACTGGGCAGCCCAAGGTCTATCAGTATTATTTAAGACTGAGACAAAAAAAAAAAAAAAAGCATTGAATGCCTCTGCTTTTTCTTCATCCCTATTAGTCAGGTGACCATCTTCAAAAAATATTGGTCTAATGTTTTGTTTAGATCTCCTTTTTCTATTAATGTACTTAAAAAAGCCCTTCTTGTTGTCTGACACAACACTGGCCAGTTTCAACTCTAATTGAGCTTTGGTCTTTCATGCCTTCTCCCTGCATATATGAACCACAGCTCTAATCTTCCTGCGAAGCCTGACTTTGCTTCCAGAGATCATACCATTTCTTTTTCCTCCTGAGTTCCGAGAAGAGTTCCCTGTTCAGCCAAGCTGGTCTTCTGCCCTGTTTGCTTGCCTTGTGACACAGTGAAATTGCCTGCTCCTGTGCTTCTAAAAGGTGGTTCTTCAAGACTGACCAGCACTTGTGGACTCGTGGACTCCTAGGCCCTCAAAAGGAGATTCCCAGAGGACTCTGCTAAATAGCTCCTTGAATAGCTTAGTTTGCTCTCCTTAAGTACAGGGTAGCAACTCTGCTGTCCTTTTTTCTCATTACACTGAAAATTTTTAACTCAACCATTTTGTGATCACTGTGACCAAGACAGCCACCTACCATCACATCTCCCATGAGTCCTTCTCTATTCACAAACAGCAAGTCTAGGAGGGCATCTTTCCTAGTTGGCTCCCTAAGTATTTGTGACAAAAAGTTATCTCCTATGAACTTCAAGAATTTCCAGCACCTGCTTGTCACAGCAGTATGGTATTCCCAGTTGATGCCCAAAAAGTTGGAATCTCCCATAAGGACAAAGGCTACCGATCCAGAGATTTCTCCTAATTGCCTGTAGAGTAACTCATCATTGCTATCATCCTGGCTGGGCAATCGATAGTAGATACCACTACAACTTCTCCTTTATTTTCCATCCCCCTAATCCTCACCCAGAGGCTCTCCACCACATCATCGCTAACTGTAAGGGCTGTACAGTCAAACCTCTCCCTTACATACAGTGCAACACCTCCACCTCACCTGCCCTGCCTATCCCTCCTGAGCAGCCTGTAGCCCTTCATCCCAGCACTCCAGACGTGGGAGTCATTCCACCAAGTCTCACTAATACCAATGACATCATAGCTCTGGGAACTGACCAATGCCTTCCAGTTCATCCTGCTTGTTTCTCATACTGCATGTTGGTGTACAAGCATTTCATATATGCTCCCGAGCCCTTCATGCTTCCAAGAGCGGTGTAAATGTTCCCATTAGCATTGCCCCTCTCAGGTGACGCCATGCCGACCCTTGGCTTACCTACTGCAATCCTGCTGGTATCCCCTTCCCCCATCGATTCTAGTTTAAAGCCCTCTCAATCAGCCCCACCAGCTTACACCCAAAGACCTTTTACCCCCTCCTCCCCCATCAGGACAGGTGGATCCCATCAGGCCCCAGCACACCTTGTGCCTTGAAGGCTCTTCCATGGTTTAAAACCCCAAAGTTTTGGTGCAGGCATCAGTCCTGGAGCCAGATATTGATATCCTGAGCTTGCCTGTTTCTTCCAAGGTCTCTCCCCATTACTGGGAGGACTGAGGAAAACACTACCTGTGCTCCCAGATTTTTTAGCATTCTTTCCAGGGCTCTGAAGTCTCTTTTGATTGACCTCAGACTTTTTGTTGTGACATCATTTGTACCCACGTGAAAGAGCAGAAATGGATAGTAGTCTGAAGGTTGAACTAGGTTCTTCAGTCTTGTGGTGATATCCCTAATTTGGGCCCCAGGGAGGCAGCAAGCTTCCCTGAAAAGGAGGGTCTGATCTGCAAATGGGTGCTTTCATTCCGCACAGGAGGGAATCACCAAAGACCATAAGCTCTCCATTGTTTCTTCTTGACAGTGGTCTTAATGCAGGTTTTGTTGTGAGGGGTTGGTGTCTCTGACCTTGGCAAGACTGCTTGTGCAGTTTCCTCCTCCTCATTATGCACTTCATCTACCATACCCAGAGCCTTGTACCTGTTCTGTAAGGGTATCTTAGAGGGTAAGGAGGGGTTTCTCTTACAGCTCCATGCAGCAACCTTCTTTCACTCCTCCTTATCCCTTGTGACACTGCCTTCCTCCTGGCACAAAGCAGATCCAGGACCTGCCTCAGTAGTGGCCATGCTGAGTTGGCTTCTATGCACTGTAGATGGCAAAGTACCGCTCCACTGATCAATCTCCCTCTTGGACTCTCGAGTACTCCTCAATCTGCTCACCACCTCCTGCAGCTTGGCCACCAAGCAGAGCAGTTCATCAATCTGGTCACACCTCCCACAGTCTTGCTTACAATCACTTTACACCTAGGAATATCCCTTCACATATCCCACAGCCAGAAACCTGACTGGTTGCATGTTTGAACAGGAGCGCTCTCTGTGTGGCTGCATTGGTTCTACCAGGTACTAGAAGCTCAGGAGAAGCAGAGGACATTGCTTTTTGCCAGATGGTCACCATGCTGCCACACATCACGCACCTGCTCACTGGGAATATATATGCTCGTCTGTTGCAATCAACTGGGCTGATTGTTTTCACCTGCTTAAATCTCCCACACTGCCGGGTGCAGGCTCTGCTCCTTGCTGTCTCTTCCAATCAGCAGGTCCAGGGTCAGCTACTTGGGAAATGCCTCCTATTCAGACAAGCCTCTACTTGTCCACGTGTATCCCTCATGGGGTTTTTAAAAATTATATGAGTAACACCCTAATCCAAAGGTGTGTTTACTTAGAGGCTTTCAAATAAAAATATTGAGGTTTCCAAGAAGCAAAATGCTTTCTAGATGCACAGAACATTCACAAGATTGGTTGGAAGGACTTTTAAAAAGTTAAGTGACTTGCAATAAATTTTCCCATTGTATAACATTCAGTGCTAAAAGTTTGAATGTAAACTTATGGCTCCACAGCAAGCATACATCAGTCCTCTTTTCCCTACAAATCATGTACACTTAATATTTATGACAATGCTGCCATTTAACCCTATACATAATATACAAGAATAACTGTCATCAGGGGACAAATAAGCTTGAGCTATGTATCTAAAATATTGACCAGAACATTGAATTAATATATACAGTTACACAAATATTTTTACCTCATGAATAAGGAAAAGCAAAAAAAGTGAAGCCCAAGAAGAAATATCTAGAAACTTAAATGATATATACATTTCCAAATATATATTTGTATTTTTTAAATTGTCTTTCCAAACTCTAGATTCTCAGCGCACAGATTTCAAAGTCATCACAAGGCAGGCTTAGGACAAGCAGCTACTTGAGAATTACACATGAATGAGATCTTTCTCAGAGCTCTCTTTGAGCAAAGCAGCAAGCTGTATATTGGTATATTCAACTGTTCTGAGCTTTAAATGCATATAGGAAGTAGCATAATGTGTATATTCAATACTTTTTTTCCATAAAAATCAAAAAGGTAAAAAAGTGACTTAAAAGAGCTGAAAAACATCAAAAAACTTTTTATCAGATATACATCTAATAGTCTGATAATTTGTTGCCTCCCAAAACACTTAACTCAAAAGAGTAAAGCAGATTTCATATACTAGAACCAAAGAGAAAACAAGCCTTTTATCACAGAGATAAGAACATGCTATAATTTTCAGCATGCTATTTGGTGAAAAGTTCCTAAGTAGTAAAACAAAAATATAAGTTTTTAACTACTGCAAACAGCTCTAATATGAATTAAATTATTACTTACCAAAATCTACTCTTGTTAGTATGCACTGCATTGGATGGTCAGTTGTATGCCTTGTTGTTGTTGCACCACTTTCATAACAAGTTGCACACAAATCATAATCATAGCAAATTAAACACTTGTATCTGCGACCTCGAAAATTTCCTTTTAAACATGCATCACAGCTGACACCTGTGAACAAAGAAAATTGCTTGAAAACAAGGATAATTTCAGAGAGAGGGGGGAGATACACAGGAAGTATCCAAAATATACCACAATATGATCCCTTACCAGTCTTGCATCATTTTTACATGCCTCAGACCTATTTCTCAACATAAAGTGCCTAAACATTCCTCCCTAACAGTACATGAACACGAGGAAAGTAGTAAAAACAAATGACAAAACAACTTTACATATACCAATACTTAAGAGCCATCACTGACCTATGGATCACAGTTGATGCAATCACAGAATAATTTATGCGGGAAGGGACTTCTGAAGGTTTCTGGTCTAATCCCCTACTCAAAGTAGGACAATGAGAGTAGATTGCACAGAGCCTTGTCCAGTTGAGGTTTGAATATCTCCAAGGATGAAGATATCACAACCTCTCCGAGACCCTGTTCCAGTATTTAACCACCCTCATGGAGGAAAAAGGTTTTTCCTTATATTTAATCTGGATTTCTCATGTTCCAACTCATTGCCCATTTCCTCATCTCATCCTTGCATGCCCCTGAAGAGAGACTGGCTCCATCTTCTCTGCTTCCTCCCATTAGGTAGTTTTAGACAGCAATGAGATCTCCCTGAGCCTTCCCTTCCAATGATCTGGGTTTATTCAGCTTCTCTTCACATGTCACATGCTCCAGTTCCCAACTATCTTGGTGGCCCCTGCTGGACTCACTCCAACAGGTCATTATCCTGGTTTCACTGGGATAGAATCATAGAATCAGTTTTCTGTTCAGAAAAGCTACATTTTTAAGATGACCACAGCACCCAATTCAGTGAGAATAAAGTTGACACTTTGTTTTAGCTTGTAGCCAGCAGTGGCATGCAAGTGTCCATAGCAATCAAGGACTTTTCAACTTGTTTTTGTTAACGACCCAGATGTCCAAGAACCTAGGGGTAGCATGGCCAGGGCAAATGACACCTAAATTGGCAAATGGGTATTCCATACCATGTAACATCACATCCACTATAAATTGGAAATTTTGTTGGGGACAGCCTCTCTTTCTCAATGGTCACCATCCCTGGAGAGTCTCGCCCGTCATTCTGCTCCCAAGGCCTACTCTCTCTCTCTTCCAAGACTACAGTTTCAGGATTTTCCTGCTCTGGGATTGCTAGCTGGGAACAAGCTGGATATTGGTCAAGGGGTGGTGAGCAATTGCACCGTATGTCACTTGTCTGTATATATCATCATTATTATTTTTCATTTAATTTTATTTCAATTATTAAATAAATCTTATCTCAAGCCACAGGTCTTCCTTCCTTCTCCCAATTCCCCTCCTTGAGTGGGGAGGGGTCATTGGGTAATAGAACAGCTGGTTATTGTTTAGTCCCAGATACAAACTAAACATAGACAGTCACAGAACCATGGAATGGTTTAGGTTGGAAGGGACCTTAAAGATCATCTAGTTCCAACCTCCCTGCCATGGGCAGGGACATCTAGTAGATCAAGTTGCTCAGAGCCCCATCCAATCTGATCTTGAATCTTTCCAGGGATGGGGCATCCACAACTTCTCTGGGAAACATGGTCCAATGCTTCACCACTCTCATCGTAAAAAATTTCTTCCTTATATCTAGTCTGAATCTACACTGTTTTAGTTTAAAACCATTATTCCTTGTCCTATTGCTATAGACCTTGGTAAAAAGACTCTCTCCATCTTTCTTAGAAGCCCCCTTTAAGTACTGGAAGACTGCTATAAGATCACCCCGGAGGCTTCTCTTCTCCAGGCTGAACAGCCCCAACTCTCTCAGCCTGTCTTCATAGGAGAGGTGTTCCAGCTCTCTGGCCACTTTTGTGGCCCTCCTCTGGACCCGCTCTAACAGGTCCATGCCTGCCTTTTACTGGAGACCTCAGAGCTGGATGCAGTACTCCAGGTGGGGTCTCACCAGAGCAAAATAGAGGGGCAGAATCACCTCTCTCGACCTGCCAGCCACGCTGCTTTGGATGCAGCCCAGGACAAATTTAGGCTTTCTGGGCTGTGAGCACACATTGTCAGCTCATGTTCAGTTTTTCATCCACTGGTATATCACCAAGTCCTTCTCCAAAGGGCTGCTCTCAATCCCTTCATCTCTCAGCCTACATTGATACTGGGGGGTGCCCCGACCTAGGTACAGGACCTTGCACTTGGCCTTGTTGAACCTCATGAGGTTCACATGGGCCCACTTCTCAAGTTTGTCCAGATCCCTCTCAATGGCATCCCATCCCTCAGGCATGTTAACTGCACATGCCCATGTCGGTCTTGTACTAGAGAGCTCAGAACTGGACACGAGATCACACTTGGAGTCTCAAGTGCTGAACAGAAGGAGAGAATCTCTTCCCTCAACCTACTATTACACTCTTGCTAACACAGCCCAGTATTTTGGTTGGCCTTCACTACAAGAGCATACTGCTCTCATATTCAACTTGTCCACCAGGACCCTCATGTCCTTTTCTGTAAAGCTGCTTTCTAGCCAGTTGGTGCTCAGCTTGAACTGGTGTGGGGCATTACACCTCCCCCCAGGTGCAGGGTTTGGCATTTGTCCTTGTTTCACTGCATGAGGTGCCTGCCAGCCCATTTCTCCAGCCTGTTGAGGTCCCTCTGAGTAACAGCCCAGCCTTATAACATATTGACTGCTCCCCACAATTTGTTCTCTCTCTGCAAGTTTGCAGATAAGACCAAAGTTGCATTATCCAGTTGTTAATAGACATTAAACAGTATTGGCTCCAATATCCATCTCTAAGAGATACCTACTAGTAATTGGCTACCAGTTGGACTTTGCACTGCTGATCACAACCCTTCTAGTCCAGCAGTCCAGCTAATTTTCCACCCACCTTATCATCCACTTCACCAAGTTTGTGAGGCATGGTGTCATGGTTTGATGTGGAGGGGGGGTGGTTCTGGTGGCAGGAGAGGGGTTTTGCTCCCTGCGACCTCCCTGGTTTTGGAACCGGGTTAGGTTTGGTTCTGGCCACCAGATCAGACTGCCATCCCCCTCGGGGTTGAGCCAATAGGGCGCCTCTGCGAATTGCCCTATTTAAGTCAGGACAAAGGAACCGGAAAAGGTGCTTTGCCCAGGATCCAGCAGAGAAGGGAGGAGGGCACTGCCCCCACTCCCCGGCTCCCGGCCGGGCGGCTGCCTGTGTCGGGCCGGCGCCGCCCACGGAGAATGGCGGCGGCGGAGCCAGCTGGGGAACTCGGGGGCACCCCACTCCCAGGGTGCCCACTGGGCTGAGTTCACCTGGAGAGGACTGAGATCTGAGAGAAACAGCCACACTGACACCAGGTCAGTGAGGATGGAGCAGGAGGAGGTGTGCCGGACCCAAGTTTCCCCTGCGGCTGATGGTGAGATAGCAGGCGGCCCCCCTGCAACCAGGACAGCCTCGGTGGAGCAGAGACCCACTCGCAGCCCATGGGGAGAAGATGCCTGAGCCTGAGGATGGTCATGTTGGGATGCATGACAAGGCAGAGAGGCATCTGGAGTCTGCGTGACGACCCACGCTGGAGCGAGTGGCTACAGTTCCCTAAGTATCCAAGACTGTGGTAAAGCCCACACTGGGGCAATCTGTGGGGAAGGATTGTTTCCAGTGAGCTGGACTCATGCTGGAGAAGTTTGTGGATTTTTCCTCGTGGGTAGGGGATCCATTGGAGCAGGGGAAAAGGGTGTAAGGACTCCTCCTCCTTTGAGAAAGAAGCAGCAGTAACAGCACGGAATGAACTGACCTGCACCCCCCCAGTCCCTGCCCCCTGTGCTGCTGGGGGGAGGAGGTAGAGCCGGGAGGAAAAGGAAAGGGGGGGGGGAAGGTGTCAGTTTTAAAATCTGGTTTTGTTTCTTTCTGTCCTCTCAAGTAATCTGTTTTGTTTCCCTTTGTCCTTCTAAGTAACCATTAATAAACTGTTTTGCTTTAAGAAAGCCCTGTCTGTTTTGCCCAGGACCATGGTTGGTGGGTGCTCCCTCTGTTCTTGTCTCAACCCTCAGTCCCTTTGGTTTTGTTCCCCCCCCCCCCACTTTACTGGAGAAGGAGAGACTGTGTGAGTTTTAGTTGCTGGATCAGCCTAAAACCACGACACATGGAGACCACATCAAAAGCCTTTCTAAAGTCAACATCCATCATTTTCCCCCTTGTCCACACAGCCAGACATCGCAGAGAGGGCAATCAGGCACGATTTACCCATGCTGGCTGCTCACAATCACCTTCTTGCACTTCATGTTCTCAGACATGACTTCCAGGAGGATTGGTTCCTTAACTTTTCCAAGGACTGAGGCAAGGCTAACCAGTCTGTAGTTTCCCAGATCCTCCTTCTTGAAAATGGAAGTAACGTTTGTTCCCCCCCTTCAAGTGATCAGGAACCTCTCCCAATCACCGTGACCTTTCAAAGATGACAGAGTGGGCTCACAATAACATGAGCCAGTTCCCTCAGCACCCTCAGATGCATCCCATCTGGTCCCATGGACTTGTGAATCTGCAATTGGCTTAAGCGGTCCCTAACTTAATCTTTATCTACTATGGGCAATACTTCACTCTTACAGACTGACACTAGGTTCTGTGACCTGAGAGGCCAAAAGACAGACCTTACCAGTGAAAACCAAGGCAAAGTGGCATCTAGTACTTAAGTACCTCAGCCTTTTCCATGTTCATTAAGGAGAAAACTGGGCCTTTTGCTGCCAATGTAACCCTTCTTGCTGTCCTCCACATCCCTCTCTAGTTACGATTCCAGCTGATCTCAGGCTTTCCTAACTCCATCCCTGCATGCTCACACTATGTCCTGGGCTCCCCACAGCTCTATAAAAACTCTTGATACACTCAAGACCACCCTAGCATTATCATTGGTGCACACATGCATGAGCAAAAAAGGGTAATATTCCAAGGGCCAGATGAGCCTTTGCTCTTTCTTCAACTGCCCAAATCCAAGCCCCAATAAGCAACAAGTCTCCCAAGACTGCAAGTCAGGCTGGCAAATGGGTGCCTCAATCCTCCACAGGAGGCCTCCAACTATCATCACTTCCTCTTGGTGAGGAATTTTTCATAATTCAGGTTTTCACTATAAATTAACACAAGTGAAACTCCTGTGCTTTTTTAATTAGAGTATGCATGAAAACCCATCCTCTGAAAATAAAAATCTGACACACAACAAAAACATCATAGAGCTTCATTTTTAGTCTAATGCAGCTAGAAGAGACATCACTGACTACAGTTGGGAAAGAGCAAATTCATAATTCTGTCAACACCAGAGAGCAATGGATCAATATAGGGATCAAAACAGGGAGGTGATTGTGCCTCTCTACTCTGCTCTCATGAGACCCCACCTGGAGTACTGCATTCAGCTCTGGAGTCCCCAACATACTGTAGAGAACAAATAAGAAAGACAAGTTTATCAGCCTCACTATTACAGTGCTATACAATCTACATCATATTAGGAAATTTCATTACAAGAATAGAGAATTCGCTTTTGTTTCTACAAAACAGAAGAATCACATGCAATTTAAAAAAAAATTTAATCTTTTTCTGCGAGCCTAGAAACTGAAAACACATTAAGATCACTACTTAGAGCATTTATTTTTATTTGGGGACAATGACTCCAAAGTAGTTCTCTTGAAATAGTCACTGTAGTTTTATGCTCAACATAAAACCCTTTCAAAAGACTTAGTAGAGAATCCTAAATTTAGTAACTGACGTACTGAACAAGACATGTACATAACAAGTATTAAAAATTAGAACATTAAACTTGAAGCCAAAAAGCTTTTTCCTAAAATTAAGTGATTCTACGCTACAGAGATGTTTTCCTTTATTTGCTGAACTAGCTTTCTGAAAATCCAAACTTTATTATACTATTATGTTGAAATACACGTGCAACATTGTAATAAATCAATGCATCAATACACATGTATCCCACTCCATAGATCAAGACACAAGTAAAGAGAGCATCAAAATCCAGGTCTCATGATTCCTAATTATATACTCAGACCCCAAGGTGCAACTACAAAAAGAAAAGGCACAAAATAGTATAATATTATTTAACAGTATTTTAACAGGCAGGGAGGGTGCCAACTATATTAACACAAGTTTGACAAATCTTCACCAGGACAATTATGATTTCAGTGATCTGTCTATTAAAAAATAAAAGCAAAATGCTTGAGAAGTAGGAGATTTTAAAGCAAGAAATCTAGAAACAGCTACTCTGTCAACTATATATTTTATATGATGTGGAGTCACATTCAGGAAAAAAAAACACATTTAAAAAAATCAAAATTAAAAAAAAAAAATCAAAAAGATTCACCTTGATTCCCCTTGCAAAAAGTCCCTCTCCAGCTTTCTTATAGGCCCCCTTTAAGTACTGGAAGGCTGCTATAAGATCGCCCCGGAGCCTTCTCTTCTCCAGGCTGAACAGCCCCAACTCTCTCAGCCTGTCTTCATAGCAGAGGTGTTCCAGCCCTCGGATCATCTTCGTGGCCTCCTCTGGACCCACTCCAGCAGCTCCACATACTTCTTGTGTTGGGGACTCCAGAGCTGAACACAGTATTCCAGGTGGGGTCTCACGAGAGCAGAGTAGAGGGGCAGAATCACCTCCCTCGACCTGCTGCCCACGCTGCTTTGGATGCAGCCCAGGATACAGTTGGCTTTCTGGGCTGCCAGCGCACATCGCTGGCTCATGTTGAGCTTCTCATCCACCAGCACTCCCAAGTCCATTTCCTCAGAGCTGCTCTCAATGCATTCTCTGCCCAGCCTGGACTTGTGCTTGGGATTGCCCCAGCCCAGGACCTTGCACCTGGCCTTGTTGAACTTCATGAGGTCTGCACGTGTCCACCTCTCATTTTAGTCTTGTTGACTTATTCAGAGAAGCAAGTTTTTTGATCTAATATTTAGCTAAAGGAATTCGATAACAACTGAGATGCAATCAGCACTTCGAACTTAAAAAGTCTACTAGGTAGCAAAATAAGACCCAGTAGTTCTGATAAATAACAGGAGAGAATATAGATTTAATTGATGCTCACAATGGAATGATAAATAGCAGTATGGTAAAAACTGCCTGTAGAAGCTAGGATATGAAATTATTGTGATCTCTGGACTATGTTAATGTCATGAAACAGGAGAAGCATGAGTGTCTGATCTGCATATAAAAGGTAAGAGGAAAGACAATACTGTGAGTTAGTTTAAAAGAAAGGTCCAGTGCTCTCCTGCTGCAAGCATAGTATGTTTTTACATGTTTTGACCACTAGAAGTAGAAAGGAAATCACATGCTCAGGAAGAAAACCTAGATAATAAAGGGAGGGGACACATTGAAAATACAGAAAAAAAAAAAAACATGAGGTAACAATATAGAAGTATCTCAGGGAAAGAGATATATGACAGCTGAAACACTAAAGAACAAACAGCTCCAACTTTAAATTTCAAAGAACTAGTCTATAAGCCCTATCTTGTTTTCTATTGATCTTCACTCAAATGCTCTTCAAAAGGGTCATTTTTGCTCAATACATTTATGAGCAATCTGAAATCATCAGATGCCTGTGAAGAAATGCTCACCCTCACATGAAACACACCTCCAGTAGTTAGCATCTTCTTTAAAAACAGAAGATGCACATAAGATGTCAATGACTCAATGTCCAAGTAGAAACCAGTAACAAGAGTGGTGTCCATCAAGGGTCTGCACTGGGACTGATACTGTTTAATATCTTCATCAGTGACACAGACAGTGGGATCGAGTGCACCCTCAGCACGTTTGCAGATGACACCAAGCTGAGTGGTGCAGTTGACTGGCTAGAAGGAAGGGATGCCATCCAGAGGGACCTTGACAGGCTTGAGAAGTGGGCCCATGCAAACCTCATGAAGTTCAACAAGGCCGAGAGCAAGCTCCTGCACATAGATTGGGGCAACCCCCAGTATCAGTATAGACTGAGGATGAAAGAATTGAGAGCAGCCCTGAGGAGAAGGACTTGGGGATATACCAGTGAATGAAAAACTGGACATGAGCCAGCAATACGTGCTCACAGCCCAGAAAGCCAACCACATCCTGGGCTGCATCCAAAGCAGCGTGGGCAGCAGGTCAAGGGAGGGGATTATGCCCCTCTGCTCTGCTGAGACCCCACCTGCAGTGCTGCGTTCAGCTCTGAGGTCCCCAGTAAAAGGCAGGCATGGACCTGTTAGAGTGGGTCCAGAGGAAGGCCATAAAAGTGGTCAGTGGGCTGGAACACCTCTCCTATGAAGAATAGCTGAGAGAGCTGAGGTAGACCTTATTGCGGCCTTTCAATACTTAAAGAGGGCTTATAAGAAAGATGAAGAAAGACTGATTACTAGGGCCTGTAGTGACAGGACAAGAGGCAATGGTTACAAACTGAAAGAGGGGAGATTTAGATTGGACATAAGGAAGAAATTTTTTTTTACAATGAGGGTGGTGAGATGCTGGAACAGGTTTTCCAGAGAAGTTGGAAGGTTACCCCATTACTGGAAGTGTTCAAGGTCAGGTTGGATAGGGCTTTGAGCAACCTGATCTAGTGAAACATGTCCCTCTCCATGGCAGGAGGGGTGGACTAGATGATCTTTAAGGTCCCTTCCAACCCAAACCACTCTTTGATTTGATGCTGCACATAAGATGGTCTCACTCATGTGCTGTATTCTCAAGTTTCCTTTTAAGAACACACACCACAAACATACAACTCTATCACCCTACTGTCTTGCTGTTTTACTGCATCAAGACAGCACAGTTCTAGTCTAGGAAGTTATGTATAGACATACACGAGTTTGATATTCCACCAATTCATTTCAGAGCAATTTTTAAGAAGGTGGCATTTGGGGGGGGCATTCTAGCTGTCCTAGTTTTAGCTGGGACAGAGTTAGTTCTTCTTTTTAACAGCTAGAAGAGCTCCGTGTTTTGGTTTTACTCAGAGGCTCGCTCTGAGAAGAATGCTGATAGCAAGTTGATGTTTGAGACTCCAAGGACTTTTCAGTGTGCCGGAGTGCAGAAACATGGCAGGATAAGGGGGGAGCATAGCTGGGACAAGGAGGACATCTACACTGTATATTACTTATCTGTATTAAATTGTTCTTATCTCAACCCACGGGTTTCCCATTTCTCCTTTAATTCTCTCCCTCATTCCTGAGGGTGGGGGAGGGGGAGTGACCAGCTGTGTGTGGGATTCAGCCTAACCCACAACACTAGCCTATAGACTAAGTCTACCTGTAGCACAGAACTTCCATATTGCTAGCACTACTTTAAACAAACTTATTTTCACATCTCTTACGAGCTCTCTATATAGAGAGTTAGCCCACCCTGATTCCTGCAGGAGATCCCAAGAATGAATCACTCTCCTCCTATGTTCTGCCACACATGCCATAGCAGTCACCACCTTACGGCACTGGCAATGTTGCTTTGCAGAACAATAAGAAGCAGCTCAGCACCTCATAGCAGCTTCCTGACAATACCAACAGATGTGCAAAAATTTGTTAATCCTGCATTATCCTGTCAAAGGAAAGAGAGATATGATACAGCAAAGGCCCTAATGTAGCAGCTGTAATATTGACCACAGAAGATATTTTACAAAAATAATTTGAAAAAGCTCAAGTCAGAACCTATAAACAGATCTGCTTTTCTTCTGCACCATTCACAGAGGCCTTAAAACTACCACAGGTAGAAAACAAAAGTATTCTCAACCCTATTATTTATACACTACTTCTCTAGCCTCCTGAACATTTTTTTTTTTTTTGCTTGAACTACCTGGTGTAGTGGAGGATTTCCCTGCCCATGGCAGGGGGGTTGGAACTAGATGATCTCTGAGGTCCCTTCCAACCCAAAGCATTCTATGACTGTTTAATACCTTCAGAACCATTCTATGATTCTACACCAGGTTGCCCAAAGCCCCATCCAACCTGGCCTTGAACACTTCCAGGGATGGGGCATCCACAACTTCTCTGGGCAACCTGTTCCAGTGCCTCACCACCCTCTGAGTGAAAAATTTCTTCCTTATATCTAATCGAAATCTCCCCTCTTTCAGTTTAAAGCCATTGCCCCTTGTCCTATCACTACACACCCTTGTAAAAAGCCCCTCTCCAGCTTTCCTGTAGGCCCCCTTTAGGTACTGGAAGGCTGCAATAAGATCACCCCAGAGCCTTCTCTTCTCCAGGCTGAACAGCCCCAACTCTCTCAGCCTGTCTTCATAGGAGAGGTGTTCCAGCCCTCGGATCATCTTCGTGGCCTCCTCTGGACTTGCTCCAGCAGCTCCATGTCCTTCTGTTGGGGACTCCAGAGCTGAACACAGTATTCTAGGTGGGGTCTCACAAGAGCACAGTAGAGGGGCAGAATCACCTCCCTCGACCTGCTGGCCACACTGCTTTTGATACAGCCCAGGATACGATTTGCTTTCTGGGCTGCCAGTACGCATTGCCGGCTCATGTTGAGCTTCTCATCCACCAGCACTCCCAAGTCCTTTTCCTCAGGGCTGCTCTCAATCCATTCTCTGCCCAGCCTGTACTTGTGCTTGGGATTGCCCCGACCCACGTGCAGGACCTTGCACTTGGCCTTGTTGAACTTCATGAGGTTCTCACAGGCCCACCTCTCCAGCCTGTCAAGGTCCTTCTGGATGGCATCCCTTCCCTCCAGTGTGTCCACAACACCACACAACTTGGTGTCATCTGCAAACTTGCTGAGGGTGCACTCGATACAGATCCCCTGAGCCCTTCCACTAATATCTCCTAACACGTTTCCAACCTCAAGAAACTCCTGTGATCCACTGCTTCTGACATTGGAATACTTAAGTATCCAGACAACATCACTAATAAAGCAGTTTTTAGAGCATGACTATCCAGTTGGATACCTTCAAGACACTTATGTCCAGACCCCAAATAATACTGAAGGCTTTCTAGCAGACTTGCACATACCCATATATTTATTCAGAGGCTACCACCAATTTCCTGCCACGCTACCATGAATCTGTAGAGCAACTCAAATGTTTTGAAGAGGTAGAGAAGACAGCTTCAGTTTAAAAAAACAAAAAACTAGTCACTTTTCAAAGTACCTTGAAGGTTTTATTCATGTTGAAGAAGGGCTCCAACCTTGAACCAAAGACTACAAAAGATATGAGTCAAGCAACTGCTTGTACTCACTTCTGAACTCTATGAATGAAGAGCACTTATGCAGCTAATAAGAAAAGCTGAAGGCACTTCTATGAAAGAAAAAAAACAATATTTTAACTTTGCAGAGACCTCACTCACTTTTAGGCTCTAGACAGTTGTCGAGGTTATGCAAAAATAAAGCTTCATGAAATAGCTCAAAACAAAAAAATTCTTCTACACATACTGGAAAGCAGTGAAACTACTGAGCACATCACTATACTCTGCAGTGAAAGAAATTCAAAATGACCTTATTTCATTGTTACTTTATCACAGCATTATCATAATTAACTTTGAAACAAACATGTTGTGGTAGGTTAACCTCAGCTTGGCTACCAGATAGCCACCCAGAACACACTCACTCGCCCCTCAAGAGGGCAGGGAGTGAGGGGATGGAATAAGATTGAAAAGCTCATGGGTAAAGATAAGGAGATCACTTACCAATTACTGTCACAGACAAAACAGACTCAACTTGAGGAAAATTTAATTAATTTAATTTAAATAAATTAAATTAATTAAAGTGAGAAACTCAAAAACCTAAAACACCTTCCCTTCCTTCCTTCCTCCCCCACTCAGCTCAACTTCACTCCTTCATTCACAACCAAGAGGCACAGGAATGGATTTGGGGGTTGCAGTCAGTTCATAACAGTTTGTCTCTGCTGCTCCTACTTCTCACACTTTTCCCCTGCTTCAGCACAGGTCCTCTCCATGGACTACAGTCCTTCAGGAAGAGACTATTCCAGCATGGGGTCCTCTTCATGGGCCATAGTTTCCACCACTAGCCTGCTCCTGCACCAGATCCTCTCCACAGACTGCAGTTTCCTCCTGGAGCCAGCTCCATTGTGGTCCTCTCCACAGGCCGCAGGTCCCACCACTGGCCTGCTCCCACTCCTCTCCACAGGCTGCATGGAAATATACCTGCTACAGCACCCAGAGCACCTCCTCTCCCTCCTTTTTTTTCTGACCTTGCTATCTGCAAGATTGTTTCTTATGCTTCCACTCCTCTCCTCCCTTTCTCACACATATTGCCGCACAGCATTTTTACACTTTTGTAGATTTGTTTTCACAGAGGTGCCATCAGCTCCAATGACTGGCTTGACTTTGGCCAGTGGCAGGTCCTTTGCAGAGCCAGCTAGAACAGGCTCTGTCCAGTACATAGGCAGTCCCATGTCTCTTCTCACTGAGGCCACCCCTGCAGCCCCTCACCACCAAAACCTTGCCACATAAACCCAATACATGTGAATGACATTAAGGATCATATTTACATAACAAAATAGGAATTAGCATGAGTTCGGATCAGAGATTCAGCTGACTTTTCATGGAAAGTTGTAGGAACATCACAGAATATCAGACATTAGATTCTCTACAGCAACCTTTTAGTCTCAAATAGTTAAGAGGCATGAAATACAAAGTTTGAGAGAGAATCCAAAGTTTTAATCCTTCAAATTGGAAACCAAGTGGTATAACTTTTTCTGTAGAAAGAGCATTGCAAAGTCTAGTTATACACTGTGTGAAAAAGCACTTCTGTTAATCAGTTTTGAATAATCAGTCTTCTTTAATTGTATAACCTCCTGTTCTCGTATCATGAAAAAATCCAGTTATAGGCACTCAATCTATATTATTTAAGCTATTCATTCTTTTTAGATTCTCTGTCAACCTTGAAGATAAAGATTTTTTTCAGTCTCTATTCAAGCAATAATCCTTTGTCTCTTCCCTCTCCCTCCCTGAGTCCCACCCTAAGTCACATCACTTCTTAAGTTCTTTGGAGGGGATTCAAGCTGCATAAAATAGTTTATAACACTGTTATACTGAAATCTGACAGTGCTGCCTGAATTTAACTGTTTGTTGGTTTTCTCCTTATGACTCATTTTCACAGCCTTTAATTACCACATTTGTCCATCTAGTTAAAGTTCCCTAGGCCAAGAATGCATTTTGTTTCGAAGTTTCAGCCAAAACATTTCCAAGAACTAAAATAGGAGAAAAGCCACTAATTTGCAGGTATTGGAGTTGCAGCTGTGAATGCCCAAAGTTTTCAGTTGGGCCTGCCATGAAACAAGAAACACACAAACAGCAGCCACCTGTAAACTCTTGTCAAAGTGATTTGCCCAGCATTTCTTAAGAACTCTATAGAAGAGGCAGGAATGAATCCAGAATGAATCCAAAATTCAACTATCAACATCACAAAAATACTTTATTTCTATAATGCCTCATCTCCTTCTTTACTGTCCACCTCCAAAAACAGAACAAAGGTCCTCCCCTACATACAACAGCCACCTCCTCTATACACCCTTGGCAAAGCAGAGTACAACAGAGAAGATAATATGTGGCTATATAATTTCACAGTGCACATACTCAAAGAGGGCTGAATTAGGTTTCTCTGCGCAAGCTAGTTCTGGCACATCCCAACTCTCAAGTGCTCAACTTGAAAATCTTGCTGTTCTGAGCAGCTTCTTGAATGCAGTAACATTTTTTACATCTTACCAACAAACACAGTAGCAGTAAAACCAGAAGCATCATTATCTACCTACAGTGAAACCCCACAACCTTTCCCAAGTTGATACCACTGAAGTAGACACTTGAAGGTACCTGAAGAATTAATTTCTCCCTATTGCATTTCCTTTTAAACACAAGTTAATTTCACTCATCTTGTGCTGCTCATGCATTGAGCTTATTTAGCTCTTTCTAAAGTTCCTTGGAAGACCTAGTCACCCCTAGCTCAAATAACTGTCTTATTTGCAAATGTTTCTATCCCATTATTCCCTTCCCCCACATCCTCCACTCTCCAGATAATTTTTAAAGTTCTATACCAGTTCCATTTCTGAAGGTATTAAACAGTCATAGAATGCTTTGGGTTGGAATGGACCTCAAAGATCATCTAGTTCCAACGCCCCTGCCATGGGCAGGGACACCCTCCACTACACCAGGCTGCCCAAAGCCTCATCCGACCTGGCCTTGAACACTTCCAGGGATGGAGCAATGGCAAAAAGTCAGTGGTTGAATTCTACTCTCTTTTCCTGTCTCCCAACCAACTTCTGATCCACGACATGACTGAATTTCTTACCACAAAGCAAAGAAAATTGACAAGAGACCCTGATGAAAAGTAAGCTTATATACCTCCATCAGATACTTATTTAGGGCCCCAAGACATTGAAATTTGAAGTTTTCCAGTATTTATCTTCGCGAATATATCCTTCCCCATCACAAAACTGATTCTTGCAAGAACAAGCCATTTTGACAAAAAACACAGCAGAGATACAATTTATTAACATGTTTGAAATTCACTTTTCTCTTATACCTTATCCTTGCAAAACAACTTCCATCAACTTACAGATTGAGAACTCTCAGCCAACCACAGACCCTACATCAAGGCAACTTATTCTAACCTTATAACTAAATATAAAATTAATACTTAAAACATGTTAAATAGGGAATAAAAGAAAAATATTAAGAAAACTCAAGACAAACCAGGTTCCTACAAAAATTTATCACTAAGTATAACTGTTGCTGCAGCTTTATATCTTTTCAGTTTTGATGAGTGTTTTCCTTCTTTTTATATAGACATTGATGTCAACAATGTAACATTGCCATCAGCAGTTTAATAAAAAGATAACTATTTTCATTTTTAAAAATATGCAACTTCATAGAACATTGATATATCTGTTTCAAATTTTTACCAAAACCATACTTAATTTCCATACTTCGATTTCTGCTGATGAATAGAAAGACTGAGAAAAACATTATTCCTCACACTACAAACAAAACTTAACATCCACTAGAAAACCCTCAAAACATAACGTCTATCAATCAGAAACACATTTTAAAAACCCCACAACTGTTTTGATAATTCTTCTCCTTTATTAAAACATCGCAACACTGAACAACACATCATACCATTTTTGTAGCTTTAACCAGTGCAAACTAACAAATCCACATCCTACAACAGTGCTTTAAACTGCATACCATGGATATCACAGCAGCAGTTCGCAGAGTACTTTCTCCAACAAAGCCACAAACAAAAAAAAAAAATTATTAACCCTTATTTTACTCACTGTTGGTAGTATTTGCCTCGGATTATCTGCATCCTATGTAGATAATCCAACAACCTCACCCACCCTCTTTGAAAGAAAAAAAAACAAACCCAAAAAACACAAACATTCCCCCCCCCCTCCCATCACCAAAAAACAAAACACACACAAAACCATATCTTAATCAGAAAAGAACCAAGAGGATTTGGTACCTTTACTAGGAAAAAAAAAAAGTATTACCAGTTTTGCCTGTCTGCTCTTAGATAGGCAAGCACACACACTAACAAAATGCTGTAGCTACAACACTGAATAGCCATCATACTTACTCTAGTTCAACATCGCGCTACCAACCCTCCCTCTAGAAGTCAGCATTGTTACTCCCAAACATTGAAGTCTTTTAGCACATTGCTTTCAAAACATTAAGATTAAAGATATCCTCATTCCTTTTAAAAAGATTATTCTCACAGCTCTAGGATAATAAAAATTATGTATGGAGACAGGTGCTAAATTTAGTTCTTAACAGAGCAAAAAAATTATCCTTTCAAGATACAAGACAGAACTTCTACAGAATACTTTATACTAGTGCAACTATCGGTAAGAAGAGGTAGAAAACCAAGTAAGTTTCTTCACAAATATCACACAACTTCTCTCTGCATAAATTCCCTTCTTTTATTTTTCTCTCCATTCTTCTTACTTTTTTTATTAATCCTTAACTATCCACTTCACTAACCCATAGCAAAAAAACCCACAAAACCACTAAAAAAATACAGAAGAACAAGGACAAACACACAAAATAATTGTATGATGATCTCTCTACAAAAGCTACTACTACATTAGTATGTTTTCTCTTTTAAAATACAAAACTAAAAAAAAATAAATATTTTTTCTCAACCTGCCAAAGCTACCAAAATACAAACTACACCTGAAGATTGCATAAACTCTTTGTCCCAATCCCAACACCACAGCCAATTACATACATGAGTTCCTTCTACACCTGCCGCGCACCTCCCCCCCTCCTCGTTATACCAAAGCAGACCACACCCCAATCCACTTCCCCTGGATGCTAGGCCTTGCATTGTCTCCCTTCAAGCACTAGCACTACTCTCCCCGTGCCTCATGACCCACAGTCCCTTCTCCTCCTCCCTTCCCTAAGAAATCAGGGAGTACTTCCCCTCACAGGGAGCATATCATGACAAGCATGCCTCCCCTTCCCCTCCTGCACCTCTTCTCCCTTCACATCATGCCATTCACAACTCCCAGGACACATCAGTAAGCCACCCTGACACGCACACCTCCCACCCCCCTTACACCTTTCTCCTTTCCCCTAAAACAGATTCCTCCAGGCCCACCTCAAGCCCATCCTTCAAACAGTGAAGTAAGAGGAGTGAAAATAAACAGCTCTCCTGTCTCCTCCCCTCTATTCGCCAGGGACACACTCCTTGTCCGGGGCGAGGCGAGGCCCCAGTCGCAGGCTAGTGAGGTGTGACAGAGACCAGACCCACTTCAAGCTGCAGCAGGCCCTTCAACCTCAGCGAGCACGGGCCTTGCGTGCGTGCTTAGTGACGACAGAAAAGGGACTCGAGGCCTACCCGTAACGGACACGGCCGCCACCTCCCCTCCCGCGACACTGCAAAGCAAGGCCTGGTCGCCGCCTTCCTCCTCCCACCATGGCCACTTTCCGCGACCGACTCCACAGCCCCCCCCAGCAACAGCGCCGCCATGTTGACCCACCTCACACGGCAGCATGCGAGGCTCTAATGCCGTACAGGGCTCAAGGACATTTCCCCCCTCCCCCCTCCCCGCGGCCTTGGGTCTCTCACCTTCATGTCGAGACATCCTAATTTTGAAGCTGCTGCAGCCCAGGCCTGTCCCTAGGCTCCCGCTGGGTTGCTCGGGCGTCGCTTTAGCCTAGGTCCCTCCCGCCCTTACGCACTGACTCCAAAGCGAACAAGCAACAAAAAGGGAAAAGAAATGGGAGGGTGAAGCAAAGAGGTATCTGTT
>NC_141497.1:16631860-16854560 GCF_009769465.1 Tauraco erythrolophus
TTCCATTTTAATTAGCGGTCTGACTTGAACCGGTTCCGGGGCAGAGTCAGATTTCGCTTCGGTATCACTACCGTCACACCAACCATCCTCCTCTCCATCTCGGGTACTGGGGTGCACCGCGGTACGGCGATGTGGTTGAATGGGAGATGGCATCCTTCCCATTCGGTCCAGCAATTTATCCAGCCTCGCCTGCAACCACTTTTCCCTTTCGACCCCTACAGCCAACAGTTTTTTAATAGTACGTTTTTACTCAGAAGTTCTCTCACAAGTTCCTCTAATGTCTCATTTACACTTAAAAGCTACACGGCTCTCGGTGTCTCCTTTTCAAAGGCTAATGACGCCTTCAGCACCTCATTCTCTGATTTCAAACCTGTACTCCACATCCCTAATTCTAGGCGCCTGGAAACTTTTAATTTCCTTTTGGGCACAAGACAAACACGCTCCCAAAACCGCACACAACTCCTTTACCCTTTCCGATTTTGAGCCCCCTTTGGCTCTTGCACTGTTTTATCCGCTCCACAACCTTTCCTCATCCTGCCAACTTCTGGGCCCACTCCATCCCCGCCGGGGATGGCGCACAATTGGCTCCTGCAGGAGTTTATCCATGGCAATATCCTGCCGACTACGCCAATTTAAAATGTTGCGAATAGAGGGGAAACGAAACCGGTCCTGGGGCTGACTCCGAATATGCAAGACAAGCAAAATCGGGAGGCACGAACAAGGACGGTTTATTTACAAGAGCAACATTTACAGGTTCTTTTTTGATATTGCCTTTGATAAATGAACTGCAGAGCTACGGCTCACAGCCGGTCTGTTGCAGCCCAGTTACATGGCAGAATAAGCCGTTAATGCACAAACTGCATTAGCAAGCAAAACACACCCGGGACAAAATACCAATACACCGGGGACAAAACCAACAGAATACACCCGGGACAGAAAATATCACTCAGCATAGACTGAGGCAGAGAATCTTACCCACAGGCGTCCTAACGTGGGGGGGGGGTGGAGAGGGGAGCGAATTCCTCAATCGGTCCGTCGGTATGGCATCGAGTCTTCTCTTATCCCCCTTTTGGGTCGAAATTGGGGGCATATTTGTACCCAAGATCTACATTACGTCATGCGTGTGGGGATGACTGTAGACAAGCTTATCGCTCCTGTTAATGGCACAAAGTCCATCAATTTCCACCATGCATGGATGGAGGTAACAGCTCATTTTGTCCAGGGCGGAAAATGGAGGAATGAGACCACCGGGCCTCCACCCAGTTTCACACTCCTCCCAGACATTAACACCAGATATGGATCTAGTGATAGTTGTTCCCTTGCCCTGTTATCGACAAAGAGCTCGCAGGCATCCTCGCAGGCATGGACATGTCTTACGTGACTTGGACTTTATGCAGGGACTGCACTCTTCTACAAGTCAGTCCAAATGTTCACTTTCTTCTTTTCACTTAATTCTAGGGCTCGAATCAAGCAATAAGTTCTGCTTTTTGGGCAGATGTGGTGCTTGCCAATGCTTTGGCTTCTATAACTGTGGTATCTGTTGTTACCGCATATCCAGCATATCGGACTCCTGCTCCATAAAGCTGCTGCCATCTGTATACAATTCCCAGTCTGGTTGCTCCAGTGGTACATCTTTCAAATTTTCACGACTGGAATAAACATACTCGATAGCCAAACAATCATGTTCCAGTTGTCCTTCTTCCTGTGTAGAACTTAAAAACACTGCAGGATTTACCAGGTTAGTTGTTCTAGAATCACATCATCCTGTTCGGTTAGTACCACTTGGTATTTTATCATCCGGCTTGGGGATAACCAATGACCCCCCTTTTGTTCTAAAACAGTTATCACCATGTGTGGGACATAGACCGTTATTGTCCTCCCCAAAGTCAATTTGGGAGCTTCCTATATCAGCAGCGTTGCTGCCACCGCTCGCAGGCAACTTGGCCATCCTTTACTCACTGTGTCCAGTTGTTTAGAAGTATCCGACAGGTCGCTTCCAACTGCCCATCTTCTGGGTCAACACTCCCAATGCAAGGCGTTGCCTTTCATGGACAAACAACTGAAAGTCCTTAGTTAAGTCTGGAAGTCCTAAAGCAGGTGCTGACATCAAAGCACATTTTAATTCGATACAAAGCTTTTCTTTGATTGGTCCTCCACACAAAGGAGAAATCTTTTGGGCTCATACAAGGGTTAGCAATCAGCCCGTAATTCATATCCAAAGGCCGACACTACCCCAGCCAATTACCAAAATGCTCTCCGAGTTCATGAATATTTCTGGTTCAAATATATTGCAAATCGCTTCTTTTCGAACTTTATCCCAATTGTCGCTGCCTTTAGAAATTTCAAAGCCCAGATATATTACAGTCTGGCAAGCTATTTGGGCCTTTTTTCCTGGATACTTGTACCCATTTAGTCCAGAAAGTTCAAAAGATCTATTGTTACCTGGATACAAGTTGACTTTTCTTCTGTAGCAATCATATCATCCACATATTGTAGCAGTAGATGTCCAGGCCCTGGTTTCTCTTGTTTCCATATCTCGAGTTCTCTCGCCAACTGATTTCCAAAGATCGTCAGACTGTTTTTAAATCCTTGGGGTAGCCTTGTCCATGTTAAGTGCATCTTTCGTCCAGTCTGTGGATTCTTCCACTCAAAAGCAAACAGCTTTCTACTTTCCTTCTCCAAGGGTATACAAATGAAAGCATCCTTTAAATCAAGCACTGTAAACCACTGATAGGTCTCTAACGAGGGTAGTAATGTATACGGGTTTGCTACTACTGGGTAATATCTTGACTATTTGATTCACTGCTCTTAAATCCTGTACCAGTCGGTATTCTCTGGACGGTTTTTCTGACTGGTAAGATAGGAGTATTGTATTCGGATTCACATTCCTCTAAAATCTTATACGTTAAGAACTTGTCAATTAATTTTCTTCAATTCCTGTTTGATTTCTGGTTTAAATTGGATATTGTTTTGTTGCGGACTACTGATGCCTCAGTCTTCGGGGATCACAACCCAGAAGGTCGTTGTGATCTTCCTCGTATATCAGAAGCTCTAACACCCTCCAAAGGTCCTTGTCACAACCAAAGGTTTCTAACAGAGAGCTTCAAGACGCTGCTCTCCAGGGGCTCCTATCACTCCAGTCTCCAGAGGGAACTGCCCCACTCCCTCCTGGGAGTGCCCCACCTTTAAACCTCCATGAGTCACGTGGTTTCCGGTTGACCAACGTGACTCACAGCACCTGTCCTAACAAGGCACAGGTGCTTTCTATTGTAGTAGCCAGGAACTCCCCCAACAATTCCCCCTTTCTTTTTTTGAAAAAAGAAACAACACCTGGTAGCCTTTAGGGCTTTCCAATTTCCAGTTCCATTTTCATCGCCATTTGTCAGATGCCTTGGAACAAAACCGTGGGAGTCGTTCTTATGTTTTCCTGTCATACCATGTCGGTGGTGGATATATCCACTGTTCTGATGAGGTTGGATACATCCACCCTGGTTGTTCTGGCTGCTTAATCTGCGGCTGCCGCAACATTCCTTCAGGGTCTTTCCGGATTAGTTTGTGGTTGTTGCAGTGTTCCCGCAAAGGGCTTGCCTGGAGTATAAGACATCTGTGCATACTTTCTCTTTCTGCTGCTCCTCGGCCGGCCATTGGATTTGCAGTTTTTTGCAAGATGACCATTCTCCCGCACTTATACACTTCAGTTTATTATCTGAGGCCATCAAGGTGGTTGCTAGCGCGGTCATTTCATGTTCCACGGACCCGACCTTAGCACATGCAATGACCATCTCCTCTAGGGAGGGTCCCCTGGGAGTACTTCAATAGCTCTTCGGCAGTCAGCGTTGGCGTTATCCCTTGCGAGTTGTTTGTCAACAGGGCCCATAGATTGCCGTCATAAACTTGTTTTCTATAGCCCCTTGCAATCTTTCTACAAATTGTAAGAAAGGCTCCTTGATTCCTTGTTTAATTGTAGAATACCTCGCTTGGGGTTTCGCCATTTCTATGGTCCGCATGAGGGCCTGCATTCCTATTTGTTTGATCTGCCCAAGAATTTGGGGATGCCATTGGGCCTGTACCGCCGGATTACTAAATACCTGACCCGTTCCCATCAGGACATCTGCACCTACGGCATAACATGGGTCCCTTGGGGTAGCTGTATATTTTGTAGTGCCTGACGGTCAGCCAACTGCCTCCATGTGCTCATAAAATGGAGCGTTGTACCGGCTGGAACATAATCTGAGCTAGATGTTGAAAGTCATACGGCACCAATATTTCCAAGTTTAGTATCGTAATAATTGTGTTACTGCTGGGGAGTTTGGCCCATACTGTGCTACCGCTTTTGTATGTCTCGTACGACTTTCCATGACCAGCCCAGGTATTGATTGGCTGGTTAGAACCCGGGAGGGTCAATTCCACAGGGAATACATTTGGCCTTTCCCCTATTTCCATCATGGATAATTTTTCGTTATTGACTGGCAGCCCCAAGACTTGAGCCAGTCCCAATCCCCAGCCTCTATTGCTTTCATTTTTATTTCGTTCCAAAAACGGACCGGGTCACGGCGTTGAACTATTGCTGTAGGGGTTCCCAAGGGGTTTGGATTTAATAAACAGATAGATTCTAGTGATTTTTCCCTTGGTGGGAAACCGTGGTAATTCCTTAGCACTTGTCTTGGAGGTTTCTCCTGAAATTTCTTTTGCTACAGGGGGGGTCATAGCCTGATGCAGTATCTCCACTACAGCTGCCAACTGCTGAGATACTCCTTGGAGCATTGTTACGGCCTGGCGCACTAGTGCTGGCTGCGCCAAATGTACCTGGGCCGGATAACCATACCGCGGGATATGAAGTTGCCAAGGGTGGGACCAATTGCTCGAATGGCGGAGCCGTAGGCATAACGCATCCTGAGGAGAATGGGGGTTGCTGGGGCAAAGGGTGGGGGACGCTCCACTATTTCCTGCAGGGTGGGGTAGAGTCCCTGCATAGTCCCCCAACTTTATTGACCTCTGTGAACAGCGAGGATACTCTAACTCGCTGTCCACGCTGTCTGGGGTTAGTCTTCCTTCAGATAGTTCGTTGCTCCCTTCATACCCTTCACTTGCAGATACATAATCTGCTAATTCCTCTTCCTCCTCTTCTGCTGACCCCTTTGGATTATATTATCTAGGGCCTCCCATGTACGCAGCAGGTCGGTCCGGCCCTTTTGATTAACCACAGCTTCATAGAGTAACTTATCCCCCAACCTTTTCCAAAGTTCTAGGTTAAAGGTAGAGGTGAGGTTGACTAGATCTTCATGTCCCGCTGCCCAGTTGAGTAGGTAATATAAATCCTCATTACTTATACTGAGCCCCGCAGCCATTCCTGCAGATTTGAGAAAGGTGAAGGTCTGGCTTTCCTTTACAGATTCTGACCATGTTCACTCTCAGCGGCTCACCTTGTTCCAGGTGTCTTGGTCAGTCCGCAGCTCCTGCCGCTCTCAAGCTTCGGTCTGCAGTCCCAGTGGTTCCTGTTCCGACGAATCACGTCGGGTCACCAATTGTTGCGGACTACTGATGCCTCAATCTTCGGGGATCACAACCCAGAAGGTCGTTGTGATCTTCCTCGTATATCAAAGGCTCTAACACCCTCCAAGGTCCTTGTCACAACCAAAGGTTTCTAACAGAGAGCTTCAAGACACTGCTCTCCAGGGGCTCCTATCACTCCAGTCTCCAGGAGGGAACTGCCCCACTCCCTCCTGGGAGTGCCCCACCTTTAAACCTCCATGAGTCACGTGGTTTCCGGTTGACCAACGTGACTCACAGCACCGTCCTAACAAGGCACAGGTGCTTTCTATTGTAGTAGCCAGGAACTCCCCGACATTGTTTCAATTTGACTGTTTTTGCCCCTTCTTTTAATTCTACCTTTAACAGGCTTTCCAGTTTTGATTTGCCAGGGATATTTGTTTTCCATACCATGGAATCACAGCCAAATCTACATCCAAGGAATTTCTTGTCCTTTGGTGTTTCTTGGATCATCAGAATTTCACCTGGTTTTGACTTCCGGTATTTTTAAGAGAATCTCTCCTTTTTTCAAAACTAATCTGAGCATTTAATTTAGACAATAAGTCTCTTCCCAATAAGGGTAACGGACATTCAGGTACATACAAAAATCCATGAGTAATTACCTTTTACCCAAATTTTAAGTCCAGGGGTTTTAGAAATGGTCTGCTTCCTCTTTCCCTGGGACCCCTATAATATTGCTGGTTTTGTTCCAATTTTTCCTTACAGGTGTTTAATACCGAAAACGCTGCTCCAGTATCCACTAAAAATTTAAATTCTTTTTCCTCCCAGCTTAATTACAACCAGAGGCTCAGCTGGGTTCCCCCCTCCAGTCCCCTTCCGTCATCTAGCATCATGATTTTAGCCATTTCTTGCTGAGCATTTCCCTTTCTGGGGCAGTCTCTTTTCCAAGTCCATGTTTTTCCTTACACAGAGCACATTGATTTATTCCTAAGGGAGTGTTAAAATTCCTGCCACCACCGTTCACAAATCCTCCTCTTCCACGCCTCTCCTCTATTCACTGTTCCTGTCATGACTGCTAGCAGTCTGCTTTCCCAAGACTTTCTCCTCCTCCTGTTCTCTATTGTTATACACCTTCAGGCTGCTTCCATCATCTTATTCAACACTCCTAGAGTCTTCTCCCTCTAATTTCTGAAGTTTCTTTCTTATGTCCTGGCTGCTGACTTGTCCCATATCCATAAAATCAAAGCCAATTGTATTTGTGCTGCCTCAGTTTCCACCTTTAAATCAGTATATTTCCTGGCAGCTTCCTTCAGTCTCTCCAGAAACGCTGAGGGGAGATTCATTTTATCCTGCCTTACTCATATAATTTAGATCAATCAAAGATTTAGGCATAGCATGTCTAATTCATATAAATCCATTTTGATACCGACTCAATCTCTGTCTGTGCTCCACATTATTTGGATCCCACTGCGGATCCCCAGATGGAAATTCTGTTCCAGAGCTCCAGTCATATTTTATTCAGAACTGCCCGCTTCAGCCTGTGCTCTACCTGCTTTCAACACCATTTGCTTTCTGTATCATTTAATAAGTTATCTAGGACCACCTGCAAATCACTCCAGTCTGGGTCCTGCGTTCTAATTATAGTATCCACCACTCTTCCTACTCTTTCCGTATCTTCTCTATAAAGTCCGGCTGCCTGGTTTCCAAGCCATCAAATCGGTAACTGAAAAAGGCACTTTTACATACACCAGCCCATCGTTGCCAACTCCCTGCTGCAGGGGAGCTATTGTGTGTGTCTGCTGTTGAGTTCTCCTAGAAATAGGGGTATGAATTATAACCTCAGAGGGACCCCCTTCGACATCCTCAATACCACTGCTTTCTGGTTCTTGCATCTGTTCTCGATATTCTCGACCCCCGATTTCTTTCTCTCCTAGGAGGAGATATATCTAATTCTGGTCCCTCATCAGCTTCAGAAATAATCCTCTTTTTCAAACAATCCTTTCCAATCTCACACACTGAACAACACTTTTCTCCTTTTTATTCCCTGTAGCAACAGCCCATTATCAGACCATTTCTATCAGTCAGTCTACACTCCTTCTGCCCAATCTTTTCTTTGCCCTCAAATAAAAAACCAAATCTACATAAGGTATTTCATCCTATTTCTCTTCCCTTCTATAAAACAGCATTAACTGAAAATAGTATTATAATTCAAAGTACCATTCACAGGCCATACTTCTTGATCTTCTAACGTATACAATGGCCACCACTGATTACAATATTCATCATTTTGTTCTTTCGCAAATCATCTCCTATATCTCCCCAATGTCCTAATAAGCATCCTAACGGAGAAGTTTTCGGGATTTTGTCATTTGCAGCCAAATTACTCATACTTTTACTTTTAAACAAACGAGTTAACTTAGATGCCATGATATAACTGTTTTACAATACAATATACAACCACTTCAAATCTGTTGCCTTGTTTTTCTCCGACTGCACCCCTCGCGGGATAACAGAACCACGGATCCAAACCCCGCACTCACTTCGGAACTACATTCCGTCTCAGTCACCCCACTCACAAGTCCTATAAGAATCACTTCGGTCCTTCACCGGCCAAATCCCTTGTGGGAGATTGGAACCGCGGTTAGAAAATTCCGCATTCGCTTCATGCTTAACTGCACGTCTCGCTCTCACGGTCACGCTCGCACAGTTCTGTAATTTATTACCTTGAGTACAAGTACGTAACCAATAAACACAAAACTCAGCACCTTAGTACTCGGTCAAGATAAACAATTCCACAATATAGCACACAAGAAAACTTCTAACTTACGTTAGAGGCACAACTTATAGAACACTATAGCGAGCATATAGTTCTAAGTCCTCCGCTATGTCCAACTCTGCAATAGCTTTCGCTTATGACTTACGGGCAGACACCTAGGCTTCCACTCCATGAGGATCCTCTGCCCAACCCTGCGCAGCTTTCACTGCGACTGACAGGCAGGCTACAGCGAGGGGACTCGAACCCCCTCGTTTAAAACAAAAGAAATGTCTTAACCAAAATCCAGGGGACGTCGCGAAGAACCTTATGGATCGGGGATCAATGGGTGTCCCTGAGAAATCCTCGGTGCCGGCTGGAACCGATCAGGTCCCCGACTCCTCCGGTCTCCTTCAGTGAGGTCCCATCTGGTTCACCAAAACTGTTAACCGAAAATCCGGAATAAGAAACTTATCAACACCAATGGGATGTAGATAAGCAGACACTTCTTTATTGCGGCGCTGGGTGCACAGGGGATATCTCCTCCTAGCATGCACACCTTGCACCGAAATTGAACTTCTTATATAGAGCTTACATATGCAATCCATTAGGTAATCATACATAAACATATTATTTCCCAAAAATCATTAGCATACTCTCCTCCTATTTCCGATTCTGCGTAATAAAAATTAGAATCATCGAGAAATGAGTCTGGGGTATAATATGGGTAGGTGGTCGCGATCTCCCCCTGTCGGAATTACCTTTTGCTTAAGTTCACAGTGTTCCGGCAGGTACCAATAGACCATTACGAGACCGTTACGGTTGGCTTTCTTGATTCTCATTAATCTAAACCTTGATAGCTACATCCATTCCTCTAGTTCTATGTAGGTATCATAAATCAGTTTACAAATCAACTTGTGCTTTGTACTACATGTTCTTACTGAATGATTCTGACCTATCCCTTTGATCTTGGTACAGGGCTATACAGGGAGTTTCATAGCAGCATGTGATTACTGTACAAGCCTACTTTCCATTAAAATTTCTTATACTTCTATATTATTAAAATCAACTACAAACCATATTAATTACAACCTATTGATTAAATTTAATTACCAAAATTCTAAGTTATCAGTAACTCTTTCAGAGTGAACAATCTAAGCGTTGCGTTTTAATCTGCCACATAAGCGGAATTGGTGACTAAATTCAAAGGTACCTGTGAGAACCATTGAAAAGCCATGGCAACAGCCCTTAGTTCACCAACTGGGCTGAGCCTGACTCATGGCCTTCCAGCACCTGCCACTCAGATTCCTCCTTCCAGGTACATAGCTTCCCCGGTTTCCTGGACCCATCGTGAAGACGGTGGTCCTTGCAACTGGCACGCGGCTATTTTTTGGCCGCAAGGTAAAGCTCATCAATTCTGCCAATTGCAACAATTTATGGCTGGGCAGAATGGTATGCAATTTGTCCCGAGAAATTTTCCAGCGCACTTTGGAGAGGAGCAACTGTTAGTAAGGCTCCACTCAAAGTAGTCCTGCTGTACTGAAAGAACAATTGTTGCAGGATCTGCTGCCATCAGCCTAGACAGCGCTGACGGCATTTGATTAGCAGACAAGCAATTAATTCAGTAACATAGATGCTGTCTTTTTGGTTGGTGCAGCAATAAGACCCATTCCAGAATATGCAAGGGGTCAGACCACTGTTTGTTCCATTGGCCATGATACCTGTAGGATGAGAATCTGGAGAGGTAATAAAAATGGTAATATCAATGGAGGGATCTACTCGTAAACCTGACGGGCAGAAATAGCCTGTTGAACCTCCTCCAGCGCTCACCGTGCTTCAGGAGTCAGTTTCCGAGGTGAATTCAACTCGGGGTCCCCCTTTAAAATATTAAAGAACGGGAAAGTTTGCGCCGTGGTTAGCCCTAGATAAGGACGTAACCATTGATATGCCCAGCATTTCTGAGCATCGTTCAAAGTCTTAATAGAACCCGAGAATTGCACCTCTTGGTGTTGTATAGTTTGGTCCAGAATTTTGACTCCTAAATATCTCCAAGGAGGATGCTGTTGAACTTTCTCCAGAGCCACCTGCAATCCATAAGAATGCAGAGCAGCGAGCAGCCGAGGCTGTATCCTCAGTAGCTCGTCCTGGGTGATGCTGCTACCAGGATGTCATCCATATAATGGTAGCAGTATGCTTCAGGAAACTGCTTGCGGACTCCAGACAAAGCTTTTCAACGTACTATTGAAAGATAGTCAGGCTGTTCTTCATGCCCTGAGGTAGGACCTTCCATTGATATCTCTTTGCAGGTTCAGCGTTGTTAACTGCAGGTACAGTAAAGGTGAACTTTGGTTTGTCATTAGGATATAAGGGGGATCATAAAAAAAACAGTCCTTCAAATCAATGATCAAGATTTCCCACCATGCTGGGAATCATGGTGGGTGGAGCATTCCGGGCTGCAATGCCCCCATGCTTTCCATAACTGCATTGATTTTTCAGAGATCTTGCAGCAATCTCCAGTTTCCTGATTTCTTCTTAATTACAAAACCAGGAGTATTCCAGGGACTAGTGGAAGGTTCAAGGTGTCCCTGTTGTAATTGTTCCTTAACTAGGTGATGAAGGGCAACTAATTTTCTTTTGGTAGGGGCCACTGGGGTTGCCAGATGGGTTTGTTTGCTATCCACCACAAAGGCAACGTAGGATACTCTGCACCCTTCAGTACAGTGGCCCCCATCAAAAATTTGTCCCAATTCGTACTCCCCAGGCCACCAAGACATCCCACCCCTAGAGGTTAAGCAGAGCTGCAGTGACATAGGGCCGAATCGTAGCTGTTTGACCCTCTGCATTCTTCACCACCACAGGTCGTTCGCTTCGATAACTCTGTGCGGTTTCTCCCAGTCCTGCAATGGCTGACCCCACAGGGGCTAAAGGCCATGTAGGAGGCCATGCAGAGGAGATGATTGTCACATCAGCACCCATGTCAATCAAACCTCGGAGCCAAATCCTGGATGGCTGGGCATTTGGCAATATCAAGGTACAGGTCATCTGTGGCTTTTGGCTAGAGATATCTGCAGTCCAATAAACCTGTGGAAGTCCTGTAGAATCAAAGCCACTACCTTCACGACTCTGTCGTTTTGCCTTAGGAAACACATGATTTGAAGGGCATGAGTAGAGCGATTCGAGTTTTTTCCAGAATAGTAACAGGGGGGGTGGGTGTGGAAACCATGGCACAAAACTGTCCTGTGAAGTCGGTATCAATAATTCCTGGGTGCACAAAGATCCCTTGAATGGTGGCACTAGATCTTCCCACCAACAATGCACTCAGCCCATGTCCTAGAGGCCCAAATGCATCCAAGGGAACCTTATAGACATGACAGGATTCTAAGACGACTGTTGTTGCGGTGCATACATCCACCCCGGCTGATCCCTTTGTGCTGGCTGAAAGCTGGCTGAGTAGGCCTGAGTTGGCACCATGTCCTGGGGAAACATTTCTGTCTGAGCACACATCCCCACTGCACTCCTGGGGAAGTTTCCTGAACGTGTCAGGGGTTGACCATTGGCATGATACAAGGATTACAGTATCTTGCAGAATGGCCTGGCTTATCGCATCTTATACAGCGAGCACGTCTCCTGTTATCCTTGTTTCTTCTTCTTTTTTGTCTCGTCTGTCTTTGTCTATTGTCCCTCTGAGGTTGTCTTTTCAGTTCCCGAGCAGAGTTTTTGAGTTGAATAGGCTGTAGAATTGTAGCCAGAGCAGATTTATAACTTTCTGATTCCAGCTTAGAACAAGCTTCAATCATTTCTGTCAGTGTGGGTTCCCCTGGCATAGAATTTATGCTTTTTCTACGTTCTTAATTGGTGTTGTCTTTTGCCAGCTGCTTGCATAATAGCTGTCCCAAGTTTTCATCTTCAACCTGTTTTTCAAGGGCTGCAGCAATTTTCTCTACAAAGGACAAAAAATGTTCTTTCTCCCCTGATATACCTTCACATATCGTGTTTTCGGGGCAGCTATATCTATGCCTTTTAACAGAGCTCCCATGTCGATCTTCTGAGCTTGCTCAAGAACTTGAGGATGCCATGTAGCTTGGAAATCAGGATCGGCAAAAGCATTAGCTCCCAGTAGAGCATCTGCTGGAGCTCCGTATCTAGGGTCAGTTGGAGGTAACTGCATATTCCCGGCTGCAGCTCTCTCAGCCATTCTTCTCCAATTGGCCTCAAAAACAGTATATTGCACTGGTTGAAATAATACCTGACCTAGATGTTTAATGTCAAATGGGGAGAGTAGGTCAGTATTCAATATCCTGATCATCTGCATGGCCTGAGGAGAGTCTAGTCCATATTGCGCTACTTTGGTTTGCGGATCTTGAACTACTTTCCAGGCAGTAGTTTCACGTTTATCAATCTGGCCTGAGTTGGGAAGCGCTTTTTGTACCGGAAAGGCTTGGATAATATCCTCTGTTGGTTCATTACTTCCCTGAACAACCCGCTCAGACCCCTTTTCAGGCAACCTGACTTTTTCTATTAGGTCCCAATCCCCAGCCTCCAGAGCCCACCTCTTGACTTCTTCCCAGAACCGTTTTGAATTTTTGGACGTACAGTCACCTTACATTCAGGAAGCATCCAGGGACGGTTGTGGGCCAGCCATGTTTGCTGTCATCCAAGCACTGTTTCATAAATTAACTTATCCCTAGCTGCTTCCATGCTTCTGAGCTAAAGGGGGTGTTAAGGTTGGCCAGGCATTCATGTTCTGCCACCCAATTTAGTAGCTCACAGAGAGCTTCATCACTTATTTTAGCGCCTGCAACTGTCATTGCAGATTTAAGGACGGAAAACATCACGCTCTCTTTTGCAGAGTTTTGTCCCATCATTCTAATTTAGAGTTTGTCCCTTGGAGCCCCATGTACGGAAGCACATACCTTCTGATCTTAGTTGCAGCCAGATCACGTCAGGGTCACCAGTTGTTGCAACGGAAAGGCTTCAGGTGGCTCTAAGCAGCCCAATGTTCCACTGCAAAGGGACAGCTTCAGGCTCTACTCTAAAGCAAGCCCACACTCCTCCAAAGTTCAGAACACAATGGCTCACTCATAGGAGTAAACACCCTGCCTTAATTAGTCTGAAGTCACATGGTTTACTAGATGGGTCAAGGCTATTGGTCACTTGACCATCCATCTCCCAGAGTGATTGGCTGAATGCTACAGCACCTGTTTCAAGGCAACCTTCCCAGTGTAACAAGTCACAGGTGTTTCTTAGTTAGCCTGCATAGGGAAAGAACTTTCACAGGATGCTGCAGCAGCCAAAAAGTTTCTCCACAGGAAAGATGACGTGGAATTCGCTCAGTCGGTAGAACAGATGACACGTAGTCTTTGTTGTGTGTGGCATCTGGAGCTCGTAGTTGGTGTATCCAGCCGCCGTCTGCAGGTTAAAGATGTTGATCTTGAAGAAGTTGCTGGGTGTTTGGATTCTGACGAAGTTCATTGTTCATTAACCTGGATGATTCTTAATATAATGACATTAGTACAATGTGACAACCATAGCAATGATGGTATGCAGGGACAGGGTTATTCAGCAATTAATATCACGCAATTAAATTCATTTTATCGTCTATTTTCACCCAACATCAAATCCCCTTGAGGTACACATCGGACTTCCCCGTCCTTCTGCATCACCCACCAAGTGCACCCAGGTCCCTGAGCAAAAGCAATCCCACGAATGGGTTTACCTTTACCCGAGGCAGGAATAACCCAAACTGTCTTCCCGAGTATATTCCTCATGTGCACTACAGGGACTTTATCTCCTTCTACAGTATGTAGAAGTTCTGAGTGGGCAGGACCAGCTCGATTGGCAGATCCTCTAGTGTTGACTAACCAGGTGGCTTTTGCTAAATGTGTATCCCAATGTTTGAAGGTTCCACCACCCATTGCTTTCAGTGTGGTTTTTAGCAATCCATTATATCGTTCAATCTTCCCAGAAGCTGGTGCATGATAGGGGATGTGATATATCCACTCGATGCCATGCTCTTTGGCCCAGGTGTCTATAAGATTGTTAGGGAAATGAGTCCCATTGTCTGACTCAATTCTTTCTGGGGTGCCATGCCAGCCACAAGACTTGCTTTTCAAGGCCCAAGATAGTGTTCCGGGCGGTGGCATGGGGCACAGCATAGGTTTCCAGCCATCCAGTGGCTGCTTCCACCATTGTGAGCACATAACGCTTGCCACCGCAAGTTTGTGGAAGTGTGACATAGTCAATTTGCCAAGCCTCTCCATACTGATATTTCAACCAACGCCCTCCATACCAAAGAGGTTTCAACTGCTTGGCTTGCTTGATTGCAGCACATGTTTCACATTCATGGATCACCTCTGCAATAGTGTCCATAGTTAGGTCCACCCCTCGATCGCGAGCCCATTTGTATGTGGCGTCCCTTCCTTGATGGCCTGAGGCATCATGGGCCCAACAAGCTAGAAATTTTTCACCTTTATGTTGCCAGTCCAGGTCCACCTGAGTCACTTTAATCTTGGCGGCCTGATCCACCTGTTGATTGTTTTCATGTTCTTCTGTGGCCCGACTCTTGGGTACATGGGCATCTACATGTCGTACTTTTACAACCAGCTTCTCTACTCGAGCAGCAATGTCTTTCCACAATGGGGCAGCCCAGATGGGTTTACCTCTGCGTTGCCAGCTGCTCTGCTTCCATTGCCGTAGCCATCCCCACAGGGCATTTGCTACCATCCAAGAGTCAGTATAGAGATAGAGCATTGGCCACTTTTCTCAGTTCAGCGATGTCTAAAGCCAGTTGGATGGCTTTCACCTCTGCAAACTGACTTGATTCGCCTTCTCCTTCGGTAGCTTCTGCGACCCGTCGAGTAGGGCTCCATACAGCAGCTTTCCATTTTCGATGTTTTCCTACAAGGCGACAGGATCCATCAGTAAACAGAGCGTATTTCTTCTCATTGTCTGATAGTTCATTATAAGGTGGAGTCTCCTCAGCACGTGTCACCTCCTCCTCCTCTGGTGACATTCCAAAGTCTTTACCTTCAGCCCAGTTAGTGATCACTTCCAAAATTCCTGGGCGATTGAGGTTTCCTATCCGAGCTCTTCATGTGATCAGCGCGATCCACTTGCTCCATGTGGCATCAGTTGCGTGGTGTGTAGACGGGACGCTCCCTTTGAACATCCAGCCGAGCAGCTGGCAATCAGGGTGCCAGGAGCAACTGTGCTTCCGTACCAATCACTTCAGAAGCAGCTCGGACTCCTTCATATGCTGCCAATATCTCTTTTTCAGTTGGAGTATAGTTGGTTTTGGATCCTTTGTATCCTCGACTCCAAAACCCAAGAGATCGACCTCGTGTCTCCCCTGGCGCTTTTTGCCAGAGACTCCAGGTAGGACCATTCTCCCCGGCTGCAGTGTAGAGCACGTTTTTGACATCTTGTCCTGTCCGGACTGGTCCCAGGGCTACCGCATGGACTATTTCTTGTTTAATTTGTTCAAAGGCTTGTTTTTGCTCTGGGCCCCATTCAAAATTATTCTTCTTTCGGGTTACTTGATAGAGGGGTTTTACAATCTGGCTGTAATCTGGAATATGCATTCTCCAGAAACCCACAATGCCTAAGAAAGCTTGTGCTTCCTTTTTGTTGGTTGGTGGGGACATAGCTGTTATTTTATTAATCACATCCATCGGAATCTGACGACGCCCATCTTGCCATTTTATTCCCAAAAACTGAATCTCCTGTGCAGGTCCCTTGACCTTACTCTGTTTTATGGCAAAGCCTGCTTTCAGAAGGATTTGGATTATCTTTTCACCTTTCTCAAAAACTTCTTCTGCTGTGTTGCCCCATACAATGATGTCATCAATGTATTGCAAATGTTCTGGGGCATCACCCTCTTCCAGTGTGGTCTGGATCAGTCCATGGCAAATAGTGGGGCTGTGTTTCCACCCCTGGGGCAGTCGATTCCAGGTATACTGGATGCCCCTCCAAGTGAAAGCAAACTGTGGCCTGCATTCCGGTGCCAAAGGAATTGAGAAAAACGCATTAGCGATATCAATTGTAGCGTACCACCTGGCTGCCTTTGACTCCAGTTCATACTGAAGTTCCAGCATATCTGGCACGGCAGCACTCAATGGTGGTGTAACTTCATTCAAGCCACGATAGTCTACCGTCAGCCTCCACTCGCCATTGGACTTACGTACAGGCCATATAGGGCTGTTAAAAGGGGAGCGGGTCTTTGTGATGACTCCTTGACTCTCCAGTGGACGAATCAACTTATGGATAGGAATTAGAGAGTCTCGGTTGGTACGATATTGCCGTCGGTGCACTGTTGTAGTAGCAATTGGCACCTGTTGTTCTTCGACCCTCAGTAATCCCACAGCAGAAGGGTCCGTTGAGAGACCAGGCAAAGTAGACAGCTGTCTGCCTTCTTCTGTCTCTACTGCAGCTATGCCAAAAGCCCACCGATACCCTTTTGGGTCTTTGAAATACCCTCTCTTAAGATAATCTATGCCAAGGATGCAAGGTGCTTCTGGGCCAGTTACAATAGGATGTTTTTGCCACTGCTCTCCAGTTAGGCTCACTTCAGCCTCTAACACAGTCAGTTGTTGAGACCCCCCTGTCACTCCAGAAATACAGATGGATTCTGCCCCTCTCAAGTTCAATGGTATCACGGTGCATTGGACACCAGTATCCACTAGAGCCTTATACTTTCTGGGGTATGATGTGCCAGGCCACCGAATCCACACAGTCCAGTAAACTCGATTATCCCTCTCCTCCACCTGACTGGAGGCAGGGCCCTTCTAATGCCTGTTATCATACTCATCAGAGGAATCAGCAGGATTAGAGTCAGGGTGGCTAGGAGGATCAGCCCTCCCATTTTGACTAGTGGACTGCTCACTGTAGACTGGGGCAACAGCTGTCCTGGAGGAATTGGAGAAAGTTCTATTTCTGTTGGTTCTTCCTCCCAACTGGCGTACCCTGGCCTCTAAAGCAGAGGTGGGTTTTCCATCCCACCTTCTCATGTCTTCTCCATGATCACGGAGGTAGAACCACAGCTCACCCCGTGATCTGTACCGTCTCTCTTGTCTCTCTCGAGGAGGGTAACGCCTGGTTCTGACAGCTGAAATTCTAGAACATTCAGGTGGTGGGAAATCTACTTTTTCTCTTAATTCTCGGACCTCCTCAGACAGCTTTTCCACAGCCGCAACACAGGTTCGTATAGAAGTATTATCATCATATCGTCGGAGGTAGGTGACCAGATTACCTACGGATAGTGGTGCTTCATCATCTCTGAAGTCCATTATTGCCAATGAGGTGGAATATGCTGATGGCACGCTCCGTAGAATCTTTTGCCACATTGGTCGTGTGCACCGGACGTCATCTGGATCTTCGAGTCTTGGTCCGCTTCTTGAGTCAAGATAAATCAACTCTCGCACAGCCAGTTCTCTCAGATACTGAATAGCTTTTTCTATGTTGGTCCACTTGCTTACATTACATGGCACCTCGTCCTTGTAGGGATACCTTTCCTTTATAGCTGCCAGGAGCCGTCTCCAGAGGCTGCAGACTTGTGTCTGCCTTCCAATTGCTTTATCAATGCCTCCATCCATGGCAAGGGCTCCCAGCTGCCTGGCTTCATTACCATCTAACTCCAGACTATTGGCTCCCATGTCCCAGCATCTGAGCAACCAAGAGACAACGGGCTCACCTTTAAGACGGCCATAATCTTTTTGAATATCTTGCAGCTCGCTCATTTTTAGAGATCTGGTGGTTATCGTCTCATCTATGATGTCACTTCTCCTCCATTGAGATTTTCTCTGGGGCGAAACAGAATGCTCCCGCTTCATTTCTCGTGATGGCCCTGGTCGCTCTTCATCATCATCATCCTCTCCTCTGCGTTCTGACTTTCGCACACATTTCCTCGGTTGCTCTTCCTCCAATCGTTGTGACGGCCCTGGTTGCTCTTCTTGGTCTGGTTGCTCTGATGGCCCTGGTTGCTCTTCCTCATCTTCTAACTTCTGTATACATTTTCTTTTCTTTACGGGGGCAACTGATACCGTTGTAGTCTGAGTAGCTATAGTGCTTGTCATGGGAGTTGAGATGGCAAGCACAATAACCCGAGAAATAAATTGATATACACCCCTAAATGGCCGATTGATTTTGAATATATAGATAATTAAACATATATTCAGGAGACCTTGCAGGACAATCAAACCGGTTAAATTATTCCAATGATGTTCAGCATTATCAAAATCAACGTAAGCTTTTGTGAATGAAAAGTCACCGGTATAATTGGCGATGATATCCGCCAGGTGACGCTCAAAATTAATAAACGAGCTCCACATCACCATCCCCCTCTGCACCGCCGAATACAGACTGAGCCGGTCCCAGCACCGATGATCTTATCAGAGTTACACCGTACAGTATAGCAAAACCCTTAATTACCGATAACATACTTTTCATGCCGGTCCAACACCCAGAGACAGAAAACCGCATAAACATTCCGCCTAACATCATATAGGGTAAATAAGGCAATAAATTATAGATGTCCGGTAACATGTATGCAAGCATAACAAACAGCATTCCAGCCAGCAACATCGTTATCTCAACCCCTTCGGGCCCCACATTGGGCGCCAATTAAGACTGTCGTGGGTTAGGTTGAAAACTTCCCCCCCACACACAGCCGGTCACTCCCCCTCCCCCACCCCCAGGAATGAGGGAGAGAATTACAGGATAAATGGGAAACCCATGGGTTGAGATAAGAATGATTTAATACAGATGATTTATTACAGTGTAGGTGCTCACCACCCCCTCGTATGCGAAGCCCGTCTCATCCCGAAGCTGCAATCCTGGACGAACGCGAGGCCCCGAAATAGAGAGGGGCAGAGAGAGAGAGAGAGAGAAAAGAAAGAAAAACAGCAGAGCAACAGTGCAGCAAGCGCGAAAGAGCAAAAGCGCAAAGAGCCAAAGCGCAAAAGCCCTTCTTCCCGCTGACCCTCGCTTTTATACTGGGCATGATGCTGCATGATATGGAATACTAATTGGACAGTTTGGCCCTCAATCTTAAGTTCCACCACAAATCACAAGGGGAATCGTGTCCCCCTTGTCCCACCGTGTTCCTGCATTCCGGCACACTGAAAAGTCCTTGGAGTTTCACTTCCAACCACAAACATCAGCTTGCTATCAACATTCTTCTCAGTGTGAGCCTCTGAGTAAAACCAAAACACGGAGCTCTTCTGGCTGTTAAAAAACTCTGTTCCAGCTAAAACTAGGACACTGCTACAACAGATGAAGACACATTTTGGAGGGATGACCCAGATCACGTCAGGGTCACCAGTTGTTGCAACGGAAAGGCTTCAGGTGGCTCTAAGCAGCCCAATGTTCCACTGCAAAGGGACAGCTTCAGGCTCTACTCTAAAGCAAGCCCACACTCCTCCAAAGTTCAGAACACAATGGCTCACTCATAGGAGTAAACACCCTGCCTTAATTAGTCTGAAGTCACATGGTTTACTAGATGGGTCAAGGCTATTGGTCACTTGACCATCCATCTCCCAGAGTGATTGGCTGAATGCTACAGCACCTGTTTCAAGGCAACTTTCCCAGTGTAAAGAGCTACAGGTGTTTCTTAGCCTGCATAGGGAAAGAACTTTCACAGGATGCTGCAGCAGCCAGAAATTTCTCCACATGCTTGGGCTTTCAGCATAGCTGCATAGAGACAGAAGAAGGCAAACAGCTGTCTACTTTGCCTGGTCTCTCAACGGACCCTTCTGCTGTGGGATTACTGAGGGTCGAAGAACTACAGGTGCCAATTGCTACTACAACAGTGCACCGACAGCAATATCATACCAACTGAGACTCTCTAATTCCTATCTGTAAGTTGATTCATCAACTGGAGAGTCAAGGAGTGATCACCAAGACCCACTCACCTTTTAACAGCCCCATATGGCCTGTGTGTAAGTCCAATTGAGAGTGGAGACTGACAGTAGACTATCGTGGCTTGAATGAAGTTACACCACCATTGAGTGCTGCCGTGCCAGATATGCTGGAACTTCAGTATGAACTGGAGTCAAAGGCAGCCAGGTGGTACGCTACAACTGATATCGCTAATGCATTCTTCTCAATTCCTTTGGCAGCAGAATGCAGACCACAGTTTGCTTTCACTTGGAGGGGCATCCAGTATAACTGGAATCGACTGCCCCAAGGGTGGAAACACAGCCCTACTATTTGCCATGGACTGATCTAGACTACACTGGAACAGGGTGAAGCTCCAGAACACCTGCATTACATTGATGACATCACTGTATGGGGCAACACAGAAGAAGTAGTTTTTTAGAAAGGTGAAAAAATAATCCAAATCCTTCTGAAAGCTGGTTTTGCCATAAAACAGAGTAAGGTCAAGGGAACTGCACAGGAGATTCAGTTTTTGGGAATAAAATGGCAAGATGGGCGTCATCAGATTCTGATGGACATGATTAATAAACTAACAGCTATATCCCCACCAACCAACAAAAAGGAAGCACAAGCTTTCTTAGGCATTGTGGGTTTCTGGAGAATGCATATTCCAGATTACAGCCAGATTGTAAAACCCCTCAATTAAATAACCTGAAAGAAGAATAATTTTGAATGGGGCCTGCGGAGAAGGGATTTGGAGAAGTACTGAGACGACTCAATATGAGTTAGCTGCAGGAAGTCTCCTTTATTGCGCAGTTCTTATTGCTTATATAGGCAGTATTTGCCAATAATCCTGAGACCACACCTTTTCTACACCATTATTGGATGATACATATGCTTGTCATATTTAACAGCTTATTTCAAACAGACACCCGCCTAGCGAAGCTCTGCTCTAAGCAAACACTACTCCCTTATCATACTGCATAGTTTTCTTATCCTTAACTTCAAGGGCATTCTGCCCCTGAGGCCTAACTTTCGAGCTCCAGTCCTTATTTACACAGGATTTTCTTCGTGCAGTCTCTTCAAGGATCTGCACTCCGACAGGGGCCCAGAGCAAAAACAAGCCTTTGAACAAATTAAACAAGAAATAGTTCACACAGTAGCCCTGGGACCAGTCCGGACAGGACAAGATGTCAAAAATGTGCTCTACACTGCAGCTGGGGAGAATGGTCCTACCTGGAGTCTCTGGCAAAAAGCACCAGGGGAGACGCGAGGTCAACTTCTTGGGTTTTGGAGTCGAGGATACAAAGGATCCAAAGCCCACCCGACCATTGCCTTTTTTTCCCCCTCTCTCTTCCAGTACTTTCACTCTCAGAGTACTATCTCTCTCTCTCTCCTTCCCTATTTCAGGGCCTCACGTTCATCCAGGATTGCAGCTTCAGGATGAGATGGGCTTCAGATAAGAGGGGGTGGTGAGCATCTACACTGTGTATTACTCATCTGTATTAAATTCTTCTTATCTCAACCCTCGGGTTTCCATGTTTTTCCTTTAATCCTCTCCCTCATCCCTGGGGCTGGGGGAGGGTGAGTGAGCAACTGTGTGGGGTTTGGTTGCCGGAACGACCTAACCCATTACACCCTGTCTTCCAGCTCAAGGGGCTGGGTACCCTGAGAATAACTGGTCTTACTATTAAAGACTGAGGCAAAGAAGGCATTAAGTACCTCAGCCTTTTCCTCATCCTTTGTCACTATGTTTCCTCCTGCATCCAATAAGGGATGGAGGTTCTCCTTAGTCTTCCTTTTGTTGCTAATGTATTTATAGAAACATTTTTATTGTCTTTTATGGCAGTAGCCAGATTAAGTTCTAGTTGGGCTTTGGCCCTTCTAGTTTTCTTTCTGCATAACCTCACATCTCTGTAATCCTCCTGAGTTGCCTACCCCTTCTTCCAAAGGTCAAACTCTCATTTTTTTCCCCTGAGTTCCAGCCAAAGCTCTCTGTTCAGCCAGGTCAGTCTTCTTCCCCACGGGCTCATCTTTGGCTGCATAGGGACAGCCTGCTCCTGTGCCTTTAAGATTTCCTTCTTGAACAATGTCCAGCCTCCCTGAACTCCTTTGCCCTTCAGGACTGCCTCCCAAGGGACTCTGTCAACCAGGCCCCTAAATAGGCCAAAGTCTGCCCTCCCGAAGTCCAAGGTAGCAGTTCCGCTAACCACATTCCTTAATTCTCCAAGAATCAAAAATTCTATCATTTCTTGATTGCTATGCCCAAGATGGCCTCAAACCATCATATCACCTACAAGTCCTCTGTTTGAAAACAAGCTATTATCATTTTTAGCTTTTCATCTTTTCTTCTTTTTACTTTTTTATTGCTTAAGGAACAAAAACCTCTCCGCTTCCTACTGTTATTTGAAAAGGTAATTTAAAGTATTAGACAGCTGAGCAGAAAATCCAAGTGGCCCAAATTAATGTAGCCATATAAAAGTAAACAAAGTTCATGTAATATGCATTTCAGTAGTTCAACATAATGTCCTTCTTAGTAGACAGTATATTTGTTATGAAACTAATCCCAAGTGATAAAACACTTCAGAAACATTCTTTGCAAAGTTTGCTGAAGAACAGAAAGTCTTACTGCCAGCTCTTTGGCTAGGATAAACTGGCAAAAATCATCAGTGTAATGTACATCAGTTGAAGAGCTCTTCCCTAGCATTCACTGCAACTGTTTCATTTTTATGAATGACTGTGTAGTTCTCTCTGGAAATCAAAACTGAAGAAGTTCTGGAGATTTTCTAATCTGTTAGTGTTGGGGTTTTTTTACCTAGATAGGTATTATTTTTTTATTCTTTTTAAATTTGAGTAGATTTCTTATGCATGTGGTAATACACTCACCAAGAGTAGGTTCTTGCATATGTACCTGAATAAAACTATTAAATAACCAATAAGAGATACATTTGTTGGTATCACAAGTAATGGGAAGAAAAAAAGCAATCATCTGTAAGGAGAAAAAGAACTACTCATAGATTACCTGATGATACATATTAAAATAGTAAAGTTCTGGTCAAGTAAAGGAGAGCAGTTAAAATAATTGATAATGTGTAGATCCCAGTGTTAGCACTTCTACTGAAATTACCATATAGCAAAACCAGAAAGATTTAAAATGATAGTGATCTCAGTCATGGTCATCATTATTAGTTTAACTACTTACTTTAACTTAATTTGAGTAAATTCTAAGAGGATAAATAAGAAGGAAAAGACTGAGGATATTGTGAAAAATTTTTTATGGCAATCAGGTGAGCTATGCTTAGTACTTCTAGAATGTTAGTATTTGTCTGTGATGTGCAATTATGCTACTACTTCACTGACCTCACTTGTTGCTCACCAATAAATGTTGCAGCTCCACAGCAGATGGTTGCATCTCCCACAACCAGGAGGAAATGGCCCACCTTTTGTAGGAAAGGCCTAAACCTTAATGAATTACATAATTACAAATTCATACCAGCTGGATGCAGCTCCATAATTCCCCCTTTTTGTTTGCCAGTTTTTTTAAGGCTTTAAGGTGAGCAGAGACCCAGTTAAATAGCTTCAAAGATTCTTCAGTGATTTTAACATTCTGACTCCATAAATTCTCACTTCCCTCTTTCTGTTAGGGTAGCAGCTTTACCTTCTTTGTCAAAGGAATTCTCACTCCAGCTCTTCTGGTTCAGGCTCTGGCAAGGGAGTCAAGGTCTCTTCATTCTACAATCACATCAGGATAACAAGATGTTGCTCAACAACACAGACAGCATAATGCTGCACCTGCCACAGCCAAGAGGAATTGGCCCACCTTTTGTAGGAAGGGCCTAAACCTTAATTAATTACATAATTACAAATTCATACCAGCTGGATGCATATCCATAGCACTGATGTAACTATAACCAGTTTTCATTTCAGAATTTTATGAATTGTAATTAGTACCTGAATTATGTGGGTTTTTTTCTGCATGTCCACTAGCCATAAGAAAGGAAGTCAATACTTAAACCTAATTTTAAACAATGCATTGCCAACATTTAGCCTGTATCCAGGGCTAAACAATAGCCAGCTGTTCTATTACCAAATGACCCCTCCCCACATGAGAAAGAGAATTGGGAAAAGGACAGAAGACCCATGGGTTACCCTAGTACAATTTCTATGTAGTCCACCTTACTTATCCAATGTGAGAGTAAGAGAAAATCCTTCAGGAAAAGGTTTTGATCAGCACCCTGATCAGGTTTTCTGTAAGTATATTTTAGACAGGGAAAGGAAAAGAGGTTCATTTGAATGCAAACCCAGGGTCTTACGAGAGCAGAGTAGAGGGGCAGAATCACCTCCCTTGGCCTGCTGGCCACACTTCTTTTGATGCAGCCCAGGATACGGTTGGCTTTCTGGGCTGCCAGTGCACATTGCCGGCTCATGTTGAGCTTCTCATCTACCAGCACTCCCAAGTCCTTTTCCTCTGTGCTGCTTTCAATCCATTCTCCGCCCAGCCTGTACCTGGGATTGGGATTGCCCCAACCCATGTGCAGGACCGTGCACTTGGCCTTGTTGAACTTCATGAGGTTCTCACAGGCCCACCTTTCCAGCCTGTCAAAGTCCCTCTGGATGGCATCCCTTCCCTCCAGCATGTCCACAACACCACACAAATTGGTGTCGTCAGCAAACTTGCTGAGGGTGCACTCAATCCCACTGTCCATGTCTCCAACAAAGATGTTAAATAGCACTGGCCCCAGTATTGACCCCTGAGGAACACCACTCGTCACCAGCCTCCACCTGGACATTGAACCGTTGACCACAACTCTTTCAGTGCGAACATCCAGCCAATTTCTTATCCACCGAGTGGTCCATCCATCAAATCCATGTCTTTCCAGTTTAGAGACAAGGATGTCGTGCGGGACAGTATCAAATGCTTTGGACAAGTCCAGGTCAACGATGTCAGTTGCTCTTCCCCTATTCATCAATGCTGTAACCTCATCATAGAAGGCCACCAAATTAGTCAGGCAGGATTTGTCCTTAGTGAAGCCACGTTGGCTGTCACCAATCACCTCCTTATTTTCCATGTGCCTTAGCATAGTTGCCAGGAGGATCTGCTCCATGATCTTGCCGGGCACAGAGGTGAGACTGACTGGCCTGTAGTTCTCTGGGTCTTCTTTTTTCCCCTTTTTAAAGATGGGGGCTATATTTCCCCTTTTCCAGTCAGTGGGAACTTCACCAGACTGCCACGACTTCTGAAATATGATGGATAGTGGCTTAGCAACTTCATCTGCCAGTTCCCTCAGGACCCGCGGATGTACCTCATCAGGTCCCATGGACTTGTGCACCTTCAGGTTCTTAAGATGGTCTCGAACCTGATCTTCTCCTACAGTGGGTGGTTCTTCATTCTCCCAGTCCCTGCCTTTGCCTTCTGTGACTTGGGCTGTGCAGCTGGAGCTCTTGCCAGTGAAGACTGAGGCAAAGAAGTCATTGAGTACCTCAGCCTTCATCATATCCCAGGTAGCCAGGTCCCCTGTTTCCTTCCGGAGAGGGCCCACGTTTTCCCTAGACCTCTTTCTATCACTGAGCCCCTATATCTCAATTAACTTCAATGGACACAAACTTTTGGATGAAGAATCAGCTTAAGTATCTGACAATGGGAAGATTCTTTTGAAAATGATCACAAATATAAATGTACATTTAAAGTATAATTTATATGGTTTTCTTTTTAGTTCTCTGTGCCTACCCCTAAACACATAAATACGTCTTCTATGTTTGGATTGTATGAACTAAATAAAAACTTCTGTGTAATGTTTGTCTATGTGCTGAGTTTGTGTAAAGGGGTTCTGGTGGCAGGAGAGGGGATTTGCTCCCTGTGACTTCCCTGGTTTCGGAACTGGGTCAGACCCAGCTCTGGCCACCAGATCGGGCCCCCATCCCCCTCAGGCCAGGATTGAGCCAATCGGCACCTCTGCGAATTGCCCTATTTAAGTTGGGGACAAAGGAACCGGAAAAGGTGTTTTGCCCAGCAGTGAGGAGAGAAGGGAGGAGGGCGCTGCCCCCGCTCCCCGGCTCCCAGTTGGGGGCTGCCCGCGCCGGGCCGGCGCCACCCGCTGAGGATGGCCGTGGCCAGTTGGGGAACTCGGAGAGCACCCCGCTCCCGGGGTGCCTGCTGGGCCGAGTTCACCCAGAGAGGACTAAGATCTGAGAGAAACGGCCACACAGACACCAGGTCAGTGACGATGGAACGAAACGAGGTGTGCTGAAGCTGAGTTTCCCCTGCAACCAGTGGCGAGACAGCAGCGGCCCCCCTGCAGCCAGGACAGACTTGGTGGAGCAGAGACCTACTCGCAGCCCGTGGAGAAGCCCACGTTAGAGAAGAGATGCTGAGCCTGAGGGAGGTTGTGGAGAATGGGACGCATGACAAGGTAGAGACGCATCTAAAGTCCGTAGGACGACCCATGCTGGAGCGAGTGGCAATTCCCTAAGAATCTGTGACTGTGGTAAAAGCCCGCACTGGAGCAATCCAATGGGTAAGAATTGCATCCTGCAAGTAGGACTCACGCTGGAGAAGTCTGTGAAATTTCCTTGTGAGTAGAGGATCCACTAGTGTTACCCAACAACAAAGGGGTTAAAGTTTTTGTGTAAGAGTTTCACGAAGGGTTTAGTCGGCAGTAGGTGATTTACACATACCTAAAGAAACTAACAAGATGACCATCCTTGAAGCTGCCAGGAGTGATTAAAAGGGAAACTCTTTATCAAGAACTGTCTGCCCTTGGAGGGAACATCCCAGAAACTGCATAAACTTTGTTCTCATGTTTTTCTGAACTGTGAACATGCAGTGACTTGGGGGAAAAGGTAATTCTGGCAGGGGGAGATCGCGACCACCGACTCACGGACCACCTACCCTAAATACACCCCAGACCCAAAAGAAAGGGGTGGAGGAAGAGAACTGAGCATGTGAAGTAATTTACATGTAAAGCAAGATAAAATTAACCAATTGTTTAAGAATATGTAAATATGTTATGAATATGCATGATTGTAGTGTATAACTAATTTTCTGTCCAGAAGCCAGGTGTGCACGCTAGGAGGAGAAATCCCCCGTGCACCCAGTGCTGCAATAAAAAAATGCTGCTTTCTAAAACTCCAAAACGAGTCTTGGAAAGTTCAATTTCCTTTTCAGGTATCAGATTTGGCAACCCAGATGAGACCCTGTTCTGCTGCAGGACCCGCTGAGAACAGGACTCCCTTGGGCACCCCCAGGGATTTCTCTGGAGGGACTCCTTGCCTCAATCGGATCACTGCAGGAACAGACAAGGACCATCTTAGAAAAGGGATTCTTTTTGGTTTGGGGACCGGTCCATTAGGGTAGCTCTCCATAAGCCATAAGGTGAGACTTGCGCAGGACAGTGTATATCAGGCAGCTAGTGACTTAAAGGTATACTTTGGTTATGTAAGCAACTACAATTGTGGGTTCCAGTCCCACCGGAAACAATCTGGAAGCTGAAATATTAATGATTGAATCCTATGTGATTGTTTGTGTGATTCTAAGAGTTGTATTAATTGTTTGTATGGTTGGATATTTTCGTGGTTGTAAAACTTGTTTTCGTCCTGTTTGTGTGTTGAGTGACTGAGACATACTTATAGTACAAAGCAAGTGCGGAGTCTTGATCCGCGGTTCTGTCCTCCCACGAGGGAAACAGCCAGAGATAGATGAAGCGATTGAAAAATAAGAGTGAACAAGTTACTTTAATGATTAGTTATATCTAGGAGGTGTGATTTTAATTTTAGTTGTTTGTTTGGTAACAACAGGATTGAGATAATAATAATAATCCATTAAATAATGGATGGTCAACAGAGTGGGGGAATTTTGAAAAAGAGTCCGCAAAGATGTGTCCTGGCACATTGGAAAGATATCAGGGGTCCCCAGGGAGGAAACATAAATAAGAAAACTTTAGTCAAATGCTGTAACCAGTGGTGGCCGTTATATAAATTGGAAGATGAGGAAAAATGGCTGAATAACAATATTTATAATAGAATAATACTTACAATATTTATAATACATAATTATAATGCTTATAATACTTCTAATGGAATTGTAACACTTCATTGCAATTGATGCTGTTTCTCAGAAGAAATTATAAATGAGATAGGTGGTATATGCTGATATGTTTTTCACTTTAAGAAATTCATCCTGAGTGGCAAAAGGAATGTGCTATAAATTTTATAAATTTGCCCCCCCCCCCCCCCCCCCCCCCCCGTTTTGGCATTGGTTTGAACCACAGAATCACAGATGACAATGTTAGGGATTGGAAGGGACCTCAAAGGATCATCTAGTCCAATCCTCCTGCCGGAGCAGGACCATCTATATTAGATCACACATGAACGCGACACGTCCAGGTGGGTTTTGAACATCTCCAGAGAAGGAGACTCCACAACCTCTCTGGGCAGCCTGTTCCAGTGTTCTGTTACCCTTACTGGGAAGAAGTTCTTCCTCATGTTTAAGCAGAACCTCCTATGTTCCAGCTTATATCCATTTCCCCTTGTCCTATCATTGGATGCCACTGAGAAGAGCCTGGCTCCATCCTCATGACAGTCACCCTTTACATATTTATAAACATTAATGAGGTCCCCCCTCAGTCTCCTCTTCTCCAAGCTAAAGAGACCCAGCTCCCTCAGCCTTTCCTCATAAGGGAGATGCTCCACTCCCTTAATCATCTTTGTGGCCCTGCGCTGGACTCTCTCAAGCAGTTTCTTGTCCTTCTTGAACTGAGGGGCCCAGAACTGGACACAATATTCCAGATGCAGCCTCACCAGGGCAGAGTAGAGGGGGAGGAGAACCTCTCTCGACCTACTAACCACACCCCTTCTAATACACCCCAGGATGCCATTGGCCTTCTTGGCCACAAGGGCACATTGCTGGCTCATGGTCATCCTGCTGTCCACCAGGACCCCCAGGTCCCTTTCCCCTGTGCTGTTCCCCAACAGTTCAGTCCCCAACTTGTACTGGTACATGGGGTTGTTCTTACCCAGATGCAAGACTCTACACTTGCCCTTGTTGTATTTCATTAAATTTCTCCCTGCCCAACTCTCCAGCCTGTCCAGGTCTCTCTGAATGGCAGCACAGCCTTCAGGTGTGTCAGCCACTCCTCCCAGGTTAGTGTCATCAGCAAACTTGCTGACCATGCACTCTATTCCCTCATCCAAGTCATCGATGAATATGTTGAACAATACAGGTCCCAGTAACGACCCTTGAGGGACTCCACTGGATACAGGCCTCCAACTGGACTCTGTCCCATTGACCACTACTCTCTGGCTTCTATCCTTCAGCCAGTTCACAATCCACCTCACTACCCGATCATCCAGACCACACTTCCTCAGTTTAGCTGTGAGGATGCTGTGGGAGACTGTGTCAAATGCTTTACTGAAGTCAAGATAGACCACATCCACTGCTCTACCATCATCCACCCACTGGTTGATGTCCTCATAAAAGGCTATCAGGTTTGTCAAGCACAACTTCCCCTTGGTGAAGCCATGTTGACTGCCCCTAATGACCCTCTTATCCTTGATATGCCTAGAGACAGCACCAAGGATAAGTTGTTCCATTATCTTTCCAGGGATGGAGGTGAGGCTGACCGGTCTATAGTTACCTGGGTCTTCCTGCTTGCCCTTTTTGAAGACCGGAGTGACATTTGCTTTCCTCCAGTCCTCAGGCACCTCTCCCATTCCCCACAATTTAGCAAAGATGATGGCGAGTGGCCTGGCAATGACATCCGCCAGCTCCCTCAGCACCTGCAGGTGCATCCCATCAGGACCCATGGACTTATGGATGTCCAGGTTGCTTAACTGGTCCCTAACCAAGTCCTCATCAACCAGGGTAGACTCTTCCTCTATCCTGACTTCCTCAGGAGCCTCAGGGTTCCAGGGCTCATCAGGGTAGCCTCCAGCAGCATAGACTGAGACAAAGAAGGCATTCAGTAACTCTGCCTTCTTCTTATCCTCTGTCACCAGGGCACCCTCCTCATTCACCAGTGGGCCTACATTGCCTCTCATGTGAGTTTGATCTACAATGTATTTGAAGAAGCCCTTTCTGTTGTCCTTGACCTTTCTTGCAAGGCTTAATTCCAAGGAGATCTTAGCTTTCCTAGTTGCCTCCCTACATCCTCTGACAGCAGACCTATATTCCTCCCAAGTGGCCTGCCCCTTCTTCTGCGATCTGTACACTTTCCTTTTCCACTTGAGTTTGCCCAACAGTTCCCCATTTAACTATGCAGGTCTCTTGGTGCCCTTTCTTGACTTCCTACCTGTTGGGATGCACCGGTCTTGAGCTCGAAAGAAGAGGTCCTTGAAGGCTAACCAACTATCTTGGGCCCCTTTACCTTCCAGTACTCTGTCCCATGAGATTTCTCCTAGCAATTGTTTGAAAAGATCAAAGTTGGCCCTACTCAAGTCCAGGGTTCTAGTTCTGCTAGGTATTCTCTTCCTACCACATGAGATCCTGCACTCCACCATTTCATGGTCACTACAACCAAGGCTACCCTCAACCTTCAGTGCTTCAACCAGACCCTCCTTATTAGTGAGAATAAGATCCAGCTGCACTCCTCTCCTAGTAGGCTCATCCACCATTTGCATCAGGAAGTTATCATCAATGCACTGAAGGAACCTCCTGGACTGTGGGTGGCTGGCTGAGTAGGCCTTCCAGCAGATATCAGGATAGTTGAAGTCCCCCATGACAACCAGGGCCTGCATTTGTGAGACCGCTGTCAGCTGCCTGTAGAAGGCCCCATCAACCTCCTCATCCTGATCCAGTGGTCTATAATAGACACCAATAACAGTATCACACATGCCAGATTGTCCTTTAATTCACACCCACAAGCTCTCAACTTACTCCAGATCCACCCCTGGACAGAACTCAACACACCCTAGTTGCTCCCTCACATAAAGAGCAACTCCACCACCTCACCTTGCTGGCCTGTCTTTCCTGAAGAGGACATAGCCATCTATGACCACATTCCAGTCATTCGAGCTGTCCCACCAAGTCTCAGTAATTGCTACCTGTTGCTCACCAGCCTGGGCTGCAGCACCAAGGACACAATTGCATCTTCCACAGCCAAGGGGAAATGGCCTGCCTCTTGTAGGCAGGATAGGTACATTGAGTTGATTAGTTAATTAGTTCATTATATTCAACTCAGTCCAGCTGGCTAATAATGATTGGATGCCATAGCTACCAGATCATAACCCCCTGATCGAACACAGATTTCTAACTCCTCCTGTTTATTCCCCATGCTGTGTGCATTGGGGTACAGGCATTTCAGAGAGCCAGCTGAGCACACCGATGTCACCCTAGGGGGGTGGGAGGCCTTATTCCCTGGGCCTAGTTTACTGAGCCTACTTATATCCCCCTCTCCCTTCAAACCTAGTTTAAAGCCCTCTTGATGAGCCCTGCCAGCTCATAAGCAAGAATCCTTTTCCCCTTTTGAGACAGCTGAAATCTGTCATTTGCCATCAGACCCGGTTCTGTGAAAGCCTCCCCATGATCAAAGAAACCAAGTTTCCGTCGGTGGCACCAGCCTCTGAGCCATCTGTTAATCAGGTGTGTTTTCCTGTTCCTATCTGTATTCTTTCCTGCCACTAAAGGGATTGAGGAAAACACTACCTGCGCTCCTGACCCTTCAACCAATCGCCCCAATGCCCTGAAGTCCCTTTTGATGGCTTTTGGACCTCTCTCTGTTACCTCATCAGTTCCAGCTTGCATGACCAGTAACGGATAATAATCAGAGGGCTGTACCGGACTGGGGAGTTTCCTAGTGACATCCCTGATCCGGGCCCCAGGGAGGCAGCAGACTTCCCTGTGGGTTGGGTCCAGTCGACATATTGGTTCCTCTGTTCCCTTCAGAAGGGAATCACCTATGACAATTACCCTCCTTCTTTTTTTAATAGAGGCAGTCAGAATACGTGGGGCAGACTGTCTCACCTTAGGCAGCCCCTGGTGGGCCCTCATCTATATTTGCCTCTTCTGATGAGGTTATTATTACGTATTCTGAATTAATACTTAAGATCCAGACTAGAAAGATACAGACATAATGTTAAATGCAATGACTGAAACTGAGAAACAGTTAATTCTAAGAACAGCCCGAACTCATGTACAGGCTCAAATTACAGCCGGAACGCTGGCAGGGGGAGTCGATCAGTATGTTCCCCTGACTGACCCACATTGGGATCTGGATGATAATACAGATTATTGCATATTAAAGCAATATCAAGATTGGATAAAATTTGGATTAGAGAACGCGATCCTAAAGGCTGTAAATTGGTCAGCACTCTATGCTGTAAAGCAAGGGCAAACCGAAACCCCCACGGAATTCTTAGACAGATTACGATTGGCAATGCGTAAATATACCACCTTAGACCCCTCATCTGACGCAGGGCAGCAACAATCGGTATCGTTGTTTTTGGGCCAGTCATCAGAAGATATTAGAAGAAAAATCCAAAAACTAAAAGAGCCAGAAGTGCGGGATTTAGAAAAATTAATTGAAGAAGCACGGAGGGTGTACAGGAACAGAGAAAGCAATGGAAGGAGAAAATTAGGTAGAACAATAGCCACAGCAACAATCTCGGCATTAGAACAACAAAGTGCAGGTCCCCAAGGACTCCCTGGAGGCAGAGGCAGAGGAGGGCCTCCTCGGGGATCTCGAGGGGGTTTCCAAACAACATTACGATCAGATCAGTGTACCTACTGTGGAAAACGAGGGCATTGGAGAAGGGAATGCCCTAAATTAAAGCCTGAGGTGGTTGCTGAAGCTAAATGACAGGGGAATCTACCCTGGTAAAGCCACTGGTTAAATTAAAGCTAGGGAACCAGAATGAGGAGGTAGAATTTTTAATAGATACAGGTGCCTCATATTCTGTATTAAATCAAGAACTAATACCTGTAGATCATGATTTTGTAACTGTAATAGGAGCCACTGGCCAGCAGAAAAAGGCTTTTTTTCTACCGCCAATTAAATTTCAGATTGGAAAACAAATAGGGATTCACCAATTCCTTTATTGACCAGAATCTCCGAAACCTTTACTTGGACGGGACCTATTAGAGCAATTGGAGCAAGTGTATCCAGGGGTATGGGCTTCTGAAACTCCAGGTAAAGCAAAGAACGCTGTACCAATAAAGGTGAAAGTAAAACCTGATTCTGGTACGGTTAGAATAAAACAATATCCTTTAAGGTTGGAAGACCAAAGGGGCATAAAAGAAACAACTGAAAAAATTCCAAAAGTTTGGGTTACTGATTGAATGTGAGTCAGAATATAATATCCCAATTTTACCAGTAAAGAAACCAGATGGGAAATATAGAATAGTACAAGATGTAAGGGCAGTAAAGAGAATTGTGGAGGATCTGTATCCAGTAGTAGAAAACCTGTACACCTTATTAACTAGCCTGAAAGACACATATGAATGGTTCACAGTTCTAGATTTAAAGGATGCATTCTTGTGCCTCACCTTGGCCCCTGAAAGCCGTAATCTATTTGCTGTTGAATGGGAAAACCCCGATTTGGGACGTAAAACTCAACTCGCTTGGACAGTGTTACCCCAAGAATTTAAAAATAGCCCTACAATTTTTGGAAACCAATTGGCAAGGGAATTGGAACTTTGGGAAAGGTCTCCAGGCAATGGCATTCTTTTACAATATGTGGATGACATTTTGATAGCTACAGAAAAGAGTGTAAAGAATGGACTGTGAGTTTATTAAACTTCCTTGGATTAAGTGGTTATCGAGTGTCATTACAGAAAGCCCAAATCCTGCAGAGGGAGGTGATCTACTTGGGATACCTGATTTCCAAGGGACACCGACAGCTCGGAAATGAAAGGAAAGAGGCCATCTGCAAGACTCCAGAACCAACTATGGTAAAGGAACTTCAAACTTTTCTAGGAATGACAGGTTGGTGTTGTTTATGGATTCATAATTATGGACTGTTAGTGAAATCTTTATACGAACTACTAAAAGACAATCAGAAACAATTAATCTGGACTGACGAGGCCAAAAGAGCCTTCAAAGAATTAAAATTAGAACTGATGAGAGCCCCTGCTTTGGGCTTGCCAGATGTGACCAAACTTTTTTGGCTGTTTGCATATGAAAAACGAGGAGTGGCACTGGGAATTTTAGCCCAAAGGCTGGGACCCTACAAGCGAGCAGTAGCATATTTTTCCAAACAACTGGACGCAGTCAGCAAAGGATGGCCAGGATGCCTCCAGGCAGTGGCGGCTGTCGTCGTAATCATTCAAGAGGCTCGCAAGTTTACCCTAGGGCAGAAAATGATCATTTATACTTCTCATGCAGTAATTTCTGTTTTAGAACAGAAAGGTGGACATTGGTTATCATCATCAAGATTTTTAAAATATCAGGCAGTCCTAGTGGAGCAGGACGATGTGGAAATTGTTACATCTACAATAGTTAACCCTGCCTCTTTCCTGAGTGATAAACAGGAAACTGACCCTGTCGTGGGTTTAGGCCGATCCGGCAACTAAACTCCACATGATCACTCTCTCACTCCTCCAGTGAAATGGAGAGGAGAAATACATAATAAAAGGACTGAGGATCGAGACAAGAACAGAGAGGGAGCACCCACCAACCATGGTCCCAGACAAAAGAGAGTCGGCTTTCTTAAAGCAAAACAATTTATTAACAGTTGCTTAAAAAGGACAAAGGGAAATAAAACCGGTTACTTGAGAGGATAAAGAGAAAACAAGGCCAGATCTTAAAAACAACACCTCCCCACCCCCCTTTCCATTTGTTCCCGGCTCTACCTCCCCCCCCAGTGGTGCAAGGGGACAGGGAATGGGGGAGTGCAGGTCAGTTCATCCATGTTGTTACTGACCCTCCTTTCTTAAAGGAGAAGGAGTCCTTACACCATTTTCCCTTGCTCCAATGGATCCCCTACTCATGAGGAAAAATCCACAAACTTCTCCAGCGTGAGTCCTGCCCGCAGGATGCAATCCTTCCCCATCGGATTGCTCTAGTTCGGGATTTACCACAGTCTCGGATTCTTAGGGAGTTGTGGCCACTCGCTTCGGCGTGGGTTGTCCCATGGACTCTAGATGCCTCTCTACCTTGTCGTGCATCCCATGCTCCATTATTAACAGTTACTCATCGTGCATCCCATGCTCCACAACCTCTCTCAGGCTCAGGCATCTCTTCCCCGACGTGGGCTTCTCCACGGGATGCGAGCGGGTCCCTGCTCCACCGAGTCCATTCCTGGCTGCAGGGGGGCCGCCTGCCGTCTCGCCACCAGTTGCAAGGGAAACTCAGCTCCGGCACACCTCCTCCTGCTCCATCTTCACTGACCTGGTGTCTGTGTGGCCGTTTCTCTCAGGTCTTAGTCCTCTCTGGGTGAACTCGGCCCAGCAGGCACCCCGGGAGTGGGGTGCTGCGGAGAAGGGATTTGGAGAAGTACTGAGACGACTCAATATGAGTTAGCTGCAGGAAGTTGTTGCAGGATCCCTTCTGTGGACGGCCCAGAGTCATGACCATACACCAATATGGTTAGAAAATCATGCTCCGTTTATTACAAACAACACACAGGTTATATAGCGGAATGTGGCGTTACACGACTACATACTACAATTGGCTTGCTTAGCGTAAACACACTCTCGTGGGCTATAGTGATAGGGCAGCGCTAGCAGAACACAGGTAATAAGCTCATCCCTTTAGTCTCCTCATTGCGGTCATCGGAGAGGCATCCAGGAGGCGTGCATCTTGGCAGGCTATCAGTCTACATTTCCTTTTAAGGCCATTGAGATAACTTGGAGGACAAAAGCAATCTAGTTGGTAACCTTGTGCTCTGGGGCCCAAACAGGGATTGTCCATACCCGAGAGAATCATAGAATCATAGAATCATAGAATGGTTAGGGCTGGAAGGGACCTTCAAAGGTCATCTAGTCCAACCCCCCTGCAAGGAACAGGGATATCTCCAACTAGATCAGGTTGCTCAGGGCCTTGTCCAACCTGGCCTTGAACGTCTCCAGGGATGGAGCATCCACCACCTCTCTGGGCAACCTGTTCCAGTGTTCTACCACTCTCATAGTAAAAAATTTTTTCCTAATATCCAACCTGAACCTACCTCCCTCTATTTTAAAACCATTACCCCTTGTCCTATCATAACTGGCCCTCCTGAACAGCCTCTCCCCATCTTTCCTGTAGGCCCCCTTGAGGTACTGGAAGACCGCTATAAGGTCACCCCGGAGCCTCCTCTTCTCCAGGCTGAACAGCCCCAACTCTTTCAGCCTGTCCTCATAGGAAAGGTGCTCCAGCCCTCTTATCATCTTCGTGGCCCTCCTCTGGACCCTCTCCAACTGGTCCATGTCCTTCTTATGTTGGGGACTCCAGAACTGGACGCAGTACTCCAAGTGAGGTCTCACGAGGGCAGAGTAGAGGGGGAGAATCACCTCCCTCGACCTGCTGGCCACGCTCCTCTTGATGCAGCCCAGGACGCGGTTGGCCTTCTGGGCCGCAAGAGCACATTGCCGGCTCATATTGAGCTTCTCGTCCACCAGTACTCCCAAGTCCTTCTCCTCAGGGCTGCTCTCGATCCAATCACCACCCAGTCTGTATTTATGCCTGGGATTGCCACGACCCAGATGTAGGACCTTGCATTTGGCCTGGTTAAACTTCATGAGGTTGGTACGGGCCCACCTCTCCAGCCTGTCAAGGTCCCTCTGGATGGCATCCCTCCCTTCCAGCGTGTCGACGGCACCACACAGCTTGGTGTCATCGGCGAACTTGCTGAGGGTGCACTCCATGCCACTGTCCACGTCACCGACAAAGATGTTGAAGAGGGCCGGGACCAACACAGACCCCTGAGGGACGCCACTTGTGACCGGTCTCCACTTGGACATTGAGCCGTTGACCACTACTCTCTGAGTGCGGCCATTGAGCCAATTCCTTATCCACCGAGTGGTCCATCCATCAAACCCATGCCTCTCTAGTTTAGAGAGAAGAATGTCGTGCGGGACAGTGTCAAAAGCTTTGCACAAGTCCAGGTAGATGACATCCATTGGTCGACCCTTGTCCACCGATGCTGTCACCCCATCGTAAAAGGCCACCAAGTTGGTCAGGCACGATCTGCCTTTGGTGAAGCCATGTTGGCTGTCACCCACCACCATTATGGCCAGTCTCGGAAAGGAATTCCTCCACAGGAAGTCTCGTTTATTGCCCAGTTCTTATTGCTTATATAGACAGTATTTGCCAATAATCCTGAGACCACACCTTTTCTACACCATTATTGGATGATACATACACTTGTCATATTTAACAGCTTATTTCAAACAGACACCCGCCTAGTGAAGCTCTGCTCTAAGCAAACACTACTCCCTTATCATACAGCATAGTTTTCTTATCCTTAACTTCAAGGGCATTCTGCCCTTGAGGCCTAACTTTCGAGCTCCAGTCTCTATTTACACAGGGTTTTCTTCGTGCAGTCTCTTCTGCACTCCAACAGGGTGCTCCCCGAGTTCCCCAAGCGGCTCCGTCGCCGCCATTTTGCGCGGGTGGCGCCGGCCCGGCGCGGGCTGCCGCCCAGCCGGGGACCAGGGAGCGAGGGCAGTGCCCTCCTCCCTTCTCCTCACTCCTGGGCAAAAGGCACACCTTTTCCGGTTCCTTTGTCCCAACTCGAATAGGACAATTCGCAGAGGCGCTGACTGGCTCAAACCCCAAGGGGGATGGGAGTCCGATCTGGTGGCCAGCTCCTGCCACCAGAACCCCCCCCCCCATCAAATCATCACAGACCCCATCGTACATGACTGCATAGAGACAATTGAAACTGTCTGTGTGAGCAGACCGGACCTGAAAGAAGAACCACTGGAAGAGGCCGATCATACCTGGTATACGGACGGGAGCAGCTTTGTGAAGAATGGAGTCCGAATGGCCGGGTATACGGTGACAACAACTGATCAGGTAATAGAAGCAAGATCTCTCCCAAAAGGTACGTCTGCACAGAGGGCAGAGATAATTGCCTTGGCAAGAGCACTGGAGCTTGCTGAAGGACTGCGAGTAAATATATGGACAGATTCAAAGTCTGCCTTTGGTGTAGTACATGCTCATGGAGTGATCTGGAAAGAACGAGAACTTTTAACCACACAAGGAAAAGGTATTAAACATGCCAATATGATACTGCGACTTTTAGAAGCAATTCAGCTTCCAACAGCTATGGCCATCACGCATTGTAAAGGACATCAAAAAGGTAACACAAAATCACAGGATGTGATTTTACTTATTTAGCTCCCATCACATCTTATCAATTACTAAAATCTAACTATACATTGTATCATGACCTGCAGTCTACCCCTATTGGAATGAACTTAGCGTTGCTGAAAAGACTGGTGCAACATGAAGACTTAAGACAATTGCTGAAGCAAGCCCGAGAAAATGGACAAAAAACTCTGATAACTGTCCATCACGATGCTGAAGAAATACACCGCGTCCTGGAACAAGTGAAGAAAGATGGAGAACATCATTGGTGGGATATTTTTGTAGGATATTCACCATCAGCAACTAAAGTGTTGAACTTATTAATACATCCTTTGCTTGTAGTACTGGTCGCAGTAACAATACTAACAATTATAAACTTTATGTTCTGGTACAAATTAACCAAATTGACTAGAAGAGTTTGGGTGCTACTCACAGTTCTTAAACATGAACAATATGAATTTTTGCGAAAGAATTTGCAAGGATAAAGAAAAGGGGGGAATTGTTACCCAACAATAAAGGGGTTAAAGTTTTTGTGTAAGAGTTTCATGAAGGGTTTAGTAGGCAGTAGGTGATTTACACATACCTAAAGAAACTAACAAGATGACCATCCTTGAAGCTGTCAGGAGTGATTAAAAGGGAAACTCTTTATCAAGAACTGTCTGCCCTTGGAGGGAACATCCCAGAAACTGCATAAACTTTGTTCTCATGTTTTTCTGAACTGTGAACATGCAGTGACTTGGGGGAAAAGGTAATTCTGGCAGGGGGAGATCACGACCACCGACTCACGGACCACCTACCCTAAATACACCCCAGACCCAAAAGAAAGGGGTGGAAGAAGAGAACTGAGCATGCAAAGTAATTTACATGTAAAGCAAGATAAAATTAACCAATAGTTTAAGAATATGTAAATACATTATGAATTATGCATGATTGTAGTGTATAACTAATTTTCTGTCCAGAAGCCGGGTGTGCATGCTAGGAGGAGAAATCTCCCGTGCACCCAGCACTGCAATACAGAATGCCTGCTTTCTAAAACTCCAGAATGAGTGTTGGAAAGTTCGATTTCCTTTTCAGGTATCACTGGAGCAAAGGAAAAGGGTGTAAGGACTCCTTCTCCTTTAAGAAAAGGAGCGGCAGTAACAACATGGGATGAACTGACCTGCACTCCCCCGTTCCCTGTCCCCCTGCGCCACTGGGGGAGGAAGTAGAGCCAGGAAGAAAAGGAAAGTCGGGGGGAAGGTGTTGGTTTTAAGATCTGGCTTTGTTTCTTTTTATCCTCTCAAGTAACTGGTTTTGTTTCTCTTTATCCTTTCAATTAACTGTTAATAAATTGTTTTGCTTTATTCCCAAGCCGAGTCTGTTTTGCCCAGGACCATGGTCGGTGGGTGCTCCCTCTGTTCTTGTCTCAACCCTCAGTCCTTTTATTACATTTTTCTCCTCTCCACTTCACTGAGGAGAGGAGTGAGAGAGCGGCTGTGTGGAGTTAAGTTGCCGGATCGGCCTAAGCCATGACAGTCTAGTGTTTAGACGTGAAAACAGGGTAGTTGGTAAACTACCAGCATGAACGTTCCCTTGCATCAGCAGGTATATGTAACTTCGGTAACAGTTGCAGTCATCTGAACTAAAGCACAATAGCATGAGAGACTTTGGTCAGGAAAGATAGCATCATTGGTGCCACCAGCTGTGCATCTGGAATGTGGGAGGAAGGCATGTGGTTCTGTGCTATCTGAAATTAAACAAAATAATTCAAGAAAGGCTTGCTTATTGCATTCTGAGTTAAATTTCGTCTTCTGTTACATTGCTGATGTCATGACCACTGTCCTTGCTGTATGCTTCCTTTAGCTAGTGATACTATTTTGGGTTGGCCTTCTCTCCCATCACTGATACTATTATTATCTGCCAGGTTTTCCTTTACATCATCTAAAGGTGAAAGACTATCACCTTTATTTCTGCCATTGACCCTTGTCTACATTGTTTGATATTTTGAGCCTCATTTGCTTTAATCTCTTTTTGTCTTCTAGATTGTCATCCATGTTTATTCAGTCTATATTGGGAAAAAAAATAATCTGCTATATCTGCCACTGTTATTAAATCAAACCCTGTAAAATTCACATTGGTATTCTCTAATCATTTATCGCCAGAGCCATGAAACACTTTGAAATAGGCCTCTTTCTCCTAATATTTTTTTTAAAGTTCCTTTCTATAATATAACTACCAGAAAATGTATTCTCCTCTTTTCTACCATGAATTTCCTCTTATATCATGTCATTCTAGTAATAACAAGTAAAGGGTGTCTGTGTTTCTCTGATGGTGTGCCTAGCCTTCTGTGAGTTTTGTAGAAAAGTCAGTATCTTGTAAGTTCAAGGCAATCAGCTCAGCTGAGCAAGTGAAATTGGTAGCAGGTACATGTGGGACCATTACCAGGATTGCCTCTGCCAGAATGATCTCATATGACTCTGCCTTCCTCCATGTAGCAGTTGGTGAATCAGCTTTGCACCTAAACAATGAACTGTGTTGAGGCGTTGAGGACCTAGTTTACCCTTATGCAAAATCTCTTTATATCACCTGATGGAACACTTGTGCTCCTATTATTTTTACTTGTCAAGAAAGTTGTGAGCCTGTTGATGGATATTGTCCTTTCAAATGTACACTAACGATGCTCCCTTTTCCTGCTGAAAATATAGATATGTGCAAAGTGTTCTTTTGTCCTTGCACTTCAGCTCTTACCTGGTATGTATCCCAGCCAAAAACAAGAACAGTATTGAGTCTATAGGCAGCTTGTTTTGCACTGGGAGGTGCTGGTCCATTGCAATCCCAGTAAGAAATGCACTCAGACTCTGTAAGGTATCATTCACAATGTTATTTATTAGAGCTAACAAGCTAACACTATAAGAAGAGAATAGTATAGATAATCTTACACCCCTTTAGATGCTGGTGTGAAATATGTTCATTTGATTCGTGTCAATATGGTGGTAAGGAACGGGGTGTGCCCATTCAAGATAAATGATTATCTTAGTTTAAGATCTCTGTGAAATGCAAAAACATAAACCTGCAAAATTCCTCATGATGCTGTCGACCACCAGAGTGATACACAGGATGCTCTGGCACTGCAGAACAAAGAGCTCTGGTGACAGTTCATCGTGATGCAAAACGAAATAAAAGGAAATGGTGAAAAGTAGAAAAGGATGGAGAGCATAGATGCTGGGAAGCTCTCTTCAGGTGGTCACCTTCAGCTCCAGGATTTTTCAGTCATTTTCCTGTGACAATACTGTTAATAGCTGCAACTGCTTTAATATTGCTACTGACACTGCTGTACATATGGGTTTGGTGTGTGTATTTTCAGTGCACAAAGTGTTATATCAATCAGGAAACTTATGCAAGTAAAAGAATTTACTTGATTTAATAAAAAAGGGGGGGCTGACAAAGGGGATATAGAAATAGACAAAATCACATAAGAGGGTATATATTAGTTATTGCTTGCTTTTAAATACTAACAAGTTATTGTTTAAATGTTCAATACTAACTGCTACATTAACTGCTGTATGAATTATTGCTTGCCTTGATTAAGTTGTGAAGTCCCAGTCCCTGCTGGCTGCCCAGGGAGGAGGTTGGTGAGAGAGATAAGACAAATGCCAGCAAAGTCGTAACTCATGACCCACACATCTGTAGGGAGGAAGGGAGACAAAAACTAGCCTATGTGGGCAAGATAAGGACTAACAAGAACTAACATTTGTCTTCAGGCAGTAATAGGTAAGAGACAACCAGATGTCCACTCAAGGACAGGCCAGGCTGGAACCGGTTTGGCTCTGCAAACGCAGCCAAATCGGGAATTTTAAAGAAGAGGTGAAAAGTGCACAGTGAGGAAGACCTACGGCCTTCATCCTGAAGACCCCTGCCCACGTGAGGAAGACCTCCGGCCTTCATCCTGAAGACCCAGGCCCACGACCACCAGGAGGCGTGTCGAGGAGGAGCCTGAGGCGGATCCTGAGGCGGGGACTATAGAAATGATCTCATGGGAAAAAACTGACCTTTTTGGGGGGGCTATGAGTGTGTTTGTATAAATACAAGAAAAACTGCCACGGCGGGTGTGCGTCTTGGTGGAGCGGAGACTCCCGGCGCACCCAGCGCTGTTTGCTTGCTTTTATTCGCTTAATAAATTGTAAACTTTAATTGGAGTTCTGTTTGGGACTCACTCATTTATCACACTGGGAACCCCAGATGGTGCAGCATTGAATGGGCCTCAAATCTAATCGCAGCATGCTGGGCAGACCTCATCCATAGCAGAGATTCTCCCCTTTCTGTCATTCAAGCTATTATGAGATTTTCTTACAAGTAAACAACCCTATTTATCATTTCTACAGTCAAATAGAAATGTTGTTTTCATGAGAATTTCTTGCTGCACTGTTAGATTGTTGCAAAAACTCCGATATAATATTCAAGATATAACCAAGTAAAAGAGTTAGGTAGAAAATTATAAAGCATAAAGTATAGGTTAGGATTGTTTTCAACCAAGGAACCATAGAGACCTCGCCAGCTAGCTACTGGATTTCTCTATGTATTATTTTAGGCCAGGGAACCATAGAGTTGTCACCAGCTAGCTACTGGAGGGTTTTTTATGTAGTTTCGTCATGGTTCGATGTGGGGGGGAGGTTCTGGTGGCAGGAGCTGCCCATCAGATCAGACTCCCATCCCCCTCGGGGCTTGAGCCAATCGGAGCCTCTGCTAATTGCCCTATTTACGTTGGGACAAAGGAACCGGAAAGGTGTGCCTATGCCCAGGAGCAGGGAGGGGGGCACGGCCCCCGCTCCCCTGCGCCCGGCCAGGTGGCGGCCCATGCTGGTGCCACCCGCTGAGGATGGCGGCGGCGAAGCCGCTTGGGGAACTTGGGGAGAGCCCCGCTCCCGGGGTGCCCACCGGGCCGAGTTCACCCAGAAAGGACTGAGATCTGAGAGAAACAGCCACACCGACACCAGGTCAGTGAAGATGGAACGGGACAACGTGTGCCGCAGCTGAGTTCCCCTTGCAACCAGTGGTGAGACGACGAGTGCTCCCCCTTGCAGCTAAAGGCAGTCCTTGGGGGAGCAGAGACCCACTTGCAGCCTGTGGAAAACCCACATCTGAGAAGAGATGCCTGAGCCTGAGTACGGTACGCATCTAGAGTCCGTGGGACAACCCCCATCAATGGGGAGGTGTTTTGTTTAAAGGAGATGCCTGAGCCCAAAGACTATTGTGAATCATGGGCACAGGTCGAGGCGCATTTATGCCAGAGTGCATTTAAAGTCTATGTGACAACCCAGGCCAGAGCGAGTGGTAACAACTCCCTAAGAATCTGAGATTGTGGTAAAGCCCACACCGGAACAATCTGTTGGGGAAGGATTGCATCCTGTGGGTAGGACTCATGCTGGAGAAGTTTGTGGATTTTTCCCCGTGAGTAGGGGATCCACTGGAGCAAGGGACAATGGTGTAAGGACTCCTTCTCCTTTAAGAGAAGCAGCAGTAACAACATGGAATGAACTGACCTGCACTTCCCCATTCGCTGCCCCCCCTGCGCCGCTGGGGGGAGGAGGTAGAGCCGGGAAGAAAAGGAAAGGGGGGTGGAGAGGTGTTGTTTTTAAGATCTGGCCTTGTTTTCTTTTTAGCCTTTTAAGTAACTGGTTTTGCTTGTCTTTATTCTTTAAGTAACTGTTAATAAATGGTTTTGTTTTAAGAAAGACGAGCCTGTTTTGCCCAGGACCATGGTTGGTGGGTGCTCCCTCTGTTCTTGTCTCGACTCTCAGTCCTTTTATTGTATTTTTCTCCTCTCCACTTTACTGGAGTGGGAGACCGGCTGCGTGGAGTTTAGTTGCCAGATTGGCCTAAAGCACAAAGTTTTAAGAAACAAATGAAGCAGTCACAGTGTCCTGGTTTTAGCTGGGGCAGAGTTAGCTCTTCTTTTTAGCAGCTAGAAGAGCTCCGTGTTTTGGTTTTACTCAGAGGCTCGCTCTGAGAAGAATGCTGATAGCAAGCTGATGTTTGTGGTTGGACATGAAACTCCAAGGACTTTTCAGTGTGCCGGAGTGCAGAAGCACGGCGGGATAAGGGGGGAACATAGCCGGGACAAGGGGGACACGATTCCCCTTGTGATTTGTGGTGGAACTTAAGATTGAGGGCCAAACTGGCCAATTAGTATTCCATATAATGCAGCGTCATGCCCAGTATAAAGGTGAGGGGCAGCCGGGAAGAAGGACTTTTTGTGCTTGGGCTCTTTCGCCGCTTGTGCTCTTTTGTGCTTGCTGCGCTTTTGCTCTATTGCCTTTTTTTTCCCCCTCTCTCTCCCAGTACTCCCACTCTCGGAGTACTATCTCTCTCTCTCTCTGCCCCTCTCTATTTCGGGGCCTTGCGTTCGTCCGGGATTGTAGCTTCGGGACGAGACGGGCTTCGCATACGAGGGGGTGGTGAGCATCTACCCTGTGTATTAAATCATCTGTATTAAATTGTTCTTATCTCAACCCACGGGTATCCCATTTATCCTTTAATTCTCTCCCTCATCCCTGGGGGTGGGGGAGGGGGAGTCAACGACTGGGGGGGGGCGATTTGGTTGCCGGAGTGGCCTAACCCACAACACACGGACACCAGTTATGCTGCTTGGAAGCAGTCCCCTCCCCTCCTTATCTCTTCCCATCTTGATTTAGATATCAAGGACTCGAATTAATAGAGTTAAGTAAAAGTAACCAATGATTGTTATAGATTGTTATTGTAATGATGATTCAACAAAACAATTGCATAAAACCCTATGGATTTTGATGCTAAGGTGGACACGTTTGGATGGAGCTATCCCCTGTGTCCCCAGTGCTGGAATAAAGTGTCTGTTTATCTATCTTGTGTAGATGAATTTTCTTCCCAACTGCTAACAAGATAAAGGCAAGGATATGCAGGTGGCATAATTGTGAATATTAAGTGGGAGCTGCCCGCAGGCTCCTCTGTTATAATGATCTGGCTGAGTTTATCCTATGGCCAAGGGATTTGTGCAACACAACACAGGCCTGAAGACCACATTGTATGTGCAGCATAGCATAGCACAGCACAGGTCTGGGCCTAACTCAGGTTAACTATCGTGAATCACTTACTCCTCGATGTACAATGGTCTTCTGGTCAGGATCACTACACCTATTATGTCAGATTTGAGAACTAGGTTCTACATTTGTGTTTCCAGATCCTGCCCAGAGGGAAGAGTAACTGTAACAAGTCATTAAGGAAGGGAATAAAAAGGAGTAGGTATGAAATAGGAAATTGTGAGAGTAAGTAGGACAAAATAAACTGTGTTCATGGTTACATATTATAAACCTTGGAACTGATGCCTCAAGTGACACATTAGGTTAAAAATAATTAGTCAATTACCAGATATTGCAGTATATGTAATGCATAAATCATTATCATGTTAATTTACATGTTGGTCCTTAATAAAAGGGTGGACACGTACCTGACAGCCAGATATTGTGGATCTTTCTGTAGTGCCTTTTTCTAGCACATCAGGGGCTACAACAGTACTCTCTTTCATACTACTCAGCATCAGGCTCTAGAATGAGAATTTTATGCTGTTGTAATCTTTGATTGCTAGAGGTCATGCTGCTGCTCAGCAGAAGAACTGGCTCAGGTACAGCCAGGCAGCTGGTAGAGCATGTGTAAGAACATTAATGACAGTAGATGCACTTCATAAAAAATACATAAAACCTTGCTTGTCATTTGTAAGCTAACTTCTTATAAATTTCAGTCAAGGAAAAAAATACTGATACATTGATTCAGTCATATGTTATAGGTTCATGTATATTCCTGATGACTATGAGAGTGATACTGCAGAAACTTTGAATTTTAAATAGATTGCAAAACAGCAACATGGTGAAATGCAGTGGCCCTATTCAACCTTGACAACTAGCAGTAACTTGCTGATTCCATCATTCATTAGGATTTAGAAAATAGAGGTGTGGACTGAAAGCTTATTCAGGAATTGTAATAAAACCAGCTGTCTGAGGAAGCATTGCTGTCCTCGGTGGAATAGGTTGTAGCCTGAAGCTAGGCAGGAAAGGGGAGCTGGAACATCAGTTTATATAAACCCCTTAATTTCTGGTATTTATAGCCCAAGAAACTGTTTTTACTATAGCTGACAAAATTATCTGCTAAAGAATATCAATATAAAGGTTGTAGGAGGATTAAAATGGGTTATATAATAATTTCATTAATAAAAAAATAGTTCTGTTTTTAAGATAACAAGTGATTAAATATTTATAGACTGAAATTCTGCTGGAAAAAAAGGAACTTCTAGTGGTTAGATTCCTAAAACGGCCCAGTATGCAGTGTGCTGAGGTGTTATGAAAATCTTTTGATTTATCTTGGAGCATGAAATAGAAATCCAGCTCATCTGAAAAAAATCTGCTGATTAGGGGAACCTTAAGCTTAGCATTCTGACAGGCATTACAATGCAGAAAAATAGTTGGTACAGGTGCAGCGACGGAGTGGGAACTCTATTGTCTATAAGCAACAACTGACCAACCACCTGGTTAAAGCCGCTTCTGAGGTCGGGAACCCAGTCAAACAAGCAAAGGTGAAAAGTACACAGTGAAGAAGACTATGAGCCTTCCTCCAAAAGAAGCGGCTATTGTACCTATTCTCAGAACTAATTGTAATAGCCCAGCCTATACTAATGATTATGCGTGATAAATAATTGCCTGCTTCACAGCATGGTGTGCAGGCTTGTGGTGGAGAGATTCCCCCTTGCACCTGGCGCCGCAATAAACATACCCGCTTTACAACTCTCCAGGAGTTGTGGAGTTTGTTTCCGCACGTCACTGCTCTTAATCACAGGTACTCTTGTCTCTCAGAAAAGTTCTCCTAAACTAAGTAGAAATACATTTATTTGTAGTCATCATGTTCTACTGTTGACAATTAATTTATTTTTTTACTTCTCTTTCAAAGCACTGAATACTGACAGATCTGGGATACCAGACTACTCAGGACATTGAATTAGGTGACTTTGACAAATGCTTTGTTCATGCTTATTATGGAAGTGGCATGTGTATGTGGACTGCTTCATAATGATCAGTTTTTAATAGAGATTTGATGTATATTTGGAGAGATACTGTGATTAAAAAAAATAAAAGTATCTTTATTTCTTATTGCTGATCCTAGGCAGGCTCATCTGAACTGTAGGCCTTCCTCTGCCATTTAGGAGACTTGCTTTGGTTTTTGTTTCTTCTGCTTAGGACTACAACATCTTAAACATTTTCACTGAGGATATTCCCTTCAATTTTGAATCTGTTCTAGAGAGAGCATTGTGACCCCATGCAAGCATACTGTTGGCAGCCTACAAGCCAAAAGCCTACTTACTATTCACAGTAAAGGTGAAAACAACTCCATCACATTTCAGAGCAGATAATACTTCTATTAACTGAAGTCCTTACAGAACATTATCAACTTCTCAGAAGTGTAGAGCCTAATCCTGATGCAAGAACATACTAGACTTTGTTTCCTTTAAAATGATGAGGGATAGCAGAGGAGTCTTCAACAGAAAAACATTCAAGAGGAGGACACACATCCTTGGAAGTTCAAAACATCCGACAACTGTTACCAGTACTAATCATTCTGCTAGCCATTAATCGCTAAAGGAGGTGCCAAAGCAAGGACTTCAAAGACTGATAAGGAAAACATAGAATCATAGAATGGTTAGGGTTGGAAGGGACCTCAAAAGATCATCTAGTTCCAACCCCCCTGCCATGGGCAGGGACACCCTCCACTACAGCAGGTTGCTCAAAGCCTCATCCAACCTGGCCTTGAACACTTCCAGGGATGGGGCATCCACAACTTCTCTGGGCAACCTGTTTCAGTGCCTCACCACCCTCAGAGTAAAGAATTTCTTCCTTATATCTAATCTAAATCTCCCCTCGTTCAGTTTAAAGCCATTGCCCCTTGTCCTATCACTACATGCCCTTGTAAAAAGTCCCTCTCCAGCTTTCCTGTAGGTCCCTTTTAAGTACTGGAATCATAGAATGGCATAGGCTGGAAGGGACCTTAGAGATCATCTAATCCAACCTCCCTGTCATGGGCAGGGACGCCTCTCAACTAGATCAGGCTACTCAAGGCTCTGTCCAACTTGGCCTTGAACACCTCCAGGGAGGGGGCATCCACAACTTCTCTGGGCAATTTATTCCAAAGTCTTACCACCCTCATACTGAAGAATTTCTTCCTAAGATCTAATCTAAATCTGTTCTCCTTCAACTTAAACCCATTTCCCCTTGTCCTATCAGTGGACACTCTTGTAAAAAGTCCCTCCTCAGCCTTCCTGTAGGTTCCCTTCAGGTATTGGAAGGCAGCTATTAGGTCCCCCCTGAAGTTTTCTCTTTTCAAGGCTGAACAATCCCAGCTCCCGTAACCTGTCCTCGTAGCAGAGGTGCTCCAGCCCCTGGATCATCTTGGCAAGGACTTGCTGAGGGTGCACTCCATGCCACTGTCCATGTCACCGACAAAGATGTTGAAGAGCGCTGGGCCCAATACGGACCCCTGAGGGACGCCACTCGTGACTGGTCTCCACTTGGACATCGAACCGTTGACCACTACTCTCCAAGTGCAGCCATTGAGCCAATTCCTTATCCACTGAGTGGTCCATCCATCAAACCCATGCCTCTCTAGTTTAGAGAGAAGAATGTCGTGCGGGACAGTGTCAAAAGCTTTGCACAAGTCCAGGTAGATGATATTCGTTGGTCAATCCTTGTCCACCGATGCTGTCACCCCATCATAAAAGGCCACCAAGTTGGTCAGGCACGATCTGCCTTTGGTGAAGCCATGTTGGCTGTCACCCACCACCTCCTTGCTCTCCATGTGCCTTAGCATGGTTCCCAGGAGAATCTGCTCCATGACCTTGCCAGGCACAGAGGTGAGGCTGACCGGCCTGTAGTTGCCCGGGTCCTCCTTGTTCCCCTTTTTAAATACGGGGGTTATGTTCCCTCTCTTCCAGTCATTGGGGACCTCGCAGACCGCCACGACTTCTCAAATACAATGGCCAGTGGCTTGGCAACTTCATCCGCCAGTTCCTTCAGGACCCGCGGATGGATCTCATCAGGTCCCATGGACTTGTGCACCTTCAAGTTCCTCAGATGTTCCCGAACCTGCTCTTCAAGTACAGTGGGCGGTGGTTCATCCTCACAGTCCCTGCTAGTTCTTTCCACAGCTTGGGTGGTAAGACAAGAGGCTTTATCAGTGAAGACTGAGGCAAAAAAGTCATTGAATAACTCAGCCTTCTTTATGTCCTGGGTAACCAGAGCACCAGTATCCTTCCAGAGGGGGCCTACATTCTCCTTGGACTTTTTGTCCCCTACATACCTATAGAAGCTTTTCTTATCGCTTTTTATATATCCCTTGCAGGCTCGTGAACATGAGACTGCTCCTAACTGCCTATAGAAGGCCCCATCCACTCAGTCTTCCTGGTCAGGTGGTCTGTAGCAGACCTCCACTACAATGTCACCTGTCCCTGCCCTCCCTTCAATCCTGACCCATAAGCTCTCAGTCAGCTCCTCATCCATCCCCAGGTAGAGCTCCATGCACTCCAGCTGGTCTTTGACCTAGTGGGCAACACCTTCTCCTTGTCTCCTCTACCCATCCTTCCTAAAGAGCCTGTATCCTTCCATTCTGACACTCCAGTCATAGGATCCATCCCACCACATCTCCATGATACCAGTAAGATCATAGCCCTGCAGGTGTGCACACACCTCTAACTCCTCTTGTTTATTCCCCATGCTACCTGTATTTGCATAGTGGCATTTAAGTTGAATCTCTGATGAAGCTGACTTAATGGCTAGAATTCCTTTCTGCTGCTCTTCAGGTGCTCTCAGCTTGTCTTGATCAAGCCTGATATTATCCCCCTCTTCAAGTCTATTTTAAAGCCCTATCAATAAGCCTCACTACCCGATATGTGAAGACCATCATCCTCCTTTGAGGAACGTGAATCCTATCTGGAACTAGCAAGCCTGGTGCCATGTAGGCCACTCCATTATTGAAAAACCTCAAAATTGTCAGGGTAACATCAGCCACAGAGCCATGTGTTAATAGACTGGCTGCATCTGTTTATTTCAGTGTCGCTGCCCGCAACGATAAAGAAAAAGGAATCCTCTATCTTCAAAGACTATAAACTCCTTCTTTAATTTTACTGGTAGAAGCCAAGGCCTATGCAATTCAGCTTTCACCCAATAGCGCACACTGCCATGTCTGCCTTGGAATGAGGTAGCAAGTGGTCAGTGCAGGACAAAGGTCAAACTTGAATAAATTTTTTTCTGTATTTCCAATAACGATACAATGGATCAGATTAGGAATTAGTAAGTGGATGTGTATTTTCAGTGCATCATAATAAGCACAACTTATCTGCAAAGTTTCCATATCTCAGAAAAATGCAAGGTTAAAGTTGTTAGATTTACCTACCAGATCTCCTGTGAGGACACTAATACCAGAACATATATTTCTTTAATAACTAATTATCACAAAAACCTGCGCTAGGAATTTGTATGGCATGTTAGAAGCTACTCATTCTCGAGAGTGAAACAGACCACCTAACATACCATCAGTGAATACTCCACACGGATTATGCTACAGTCAAGGATTGAAGGGGAAACAGGTGGAATTTTCAACTGTTTGCCATTCCAGGTTTCTGTTTTGCCAGATGACAAGGATTCCCCACGGAGGTTGGCAACAAGCTGTTTTACTTCCTTTATTTTCCCTTTGGCATAGAATGCCTGTGTTTGGTAAATGGTTGCCTTTGGCACCACCATACGGGAAGAGCAATTCTCAATCTCGGCAAAGATCTGAATTGATTCACCTAAAACAAAACAAAGTCAGAATTTCAGGTTCTCTTTACATTTACAAGGCAGCTTAAGCAAACTGTCACATTCTGTATACTATTATAACGCGCCAGATGCTGCTATCACTGCTCTACCTGGAAAAACATCCACTGATGCCAACAGAAGCAAGATCCTCATGAGCTGTTCTAAAAGAAAGCAAAACAAACAAAAAAAACCCAACCCAACAAACAAAAAAACACAAGCCACACCACACAAAAAAACCCACGCCACCACAAAAAAAAAAAACACAACACCCCCACAATCAAAAACATACCAGTCTAATAGATGAGGTCCTTTAATAATCTAGAGATACAAGTAGTGCTGTCTTAGTTAACAGAGTATGCGGCGAAGATTGCTAAATGCAGACTGAGGTGGTAAAAATATCCTTAGTGTTTCATTTATATAAAGCAGTAAGTACAAACTGTAGCTTTAAAAAGGAAGGAAAAACATATCCTATAATTTGCTCATGAGCTAGTGGGGCTCATTGACAGGGCTTTAAACTAGTCTTGAAGCGAGAGGGGGATAATATCAGGCTTGCCCATGACAAGCTGTGGGACAACACACTAAGGTTAGAGGGATGAGGTGCTAGCAAGGGCCCTCATTCTGTTGCTCCGAGACATGCTGGGTACACTGGAGCATGCTTGAAGTCTTAGGGAGAGGAGACAGGGGTCCTGAGGTAATAGGAGCCAACAGGGAAACACCAGTGAAATACCTCAAAGGAATTAAGGGGTGTTCCTCTAAGAAGGTGACACAGCCACCAGCCCAGCTGAAGTGCCTCTACACCAATGCATGCAGCATGGGCAACAAACAGGAGTTGGAAGCCACTGTGCTGCTAGAAAGCTATGACCTAGTTGTCGTTACTGAAACTCAGTGGGACGAATCCCATGACCAGAGTGCAGATATTGACAGCTACAGGCTGTTCAGAAGGGACAGGCGAGGAAGGAGGGTGTTATGGTTTGAAGTGGGGGGGGAGGTCCGGGTGGCAGAAGCTGCCCATCACACCGGACTCCCGTCCCCCTCGGGGCTTGAGCCAATCGGCGCCTCTGCGAATTGCCCTATTTACGTCGGACAAAGGAACCGGAAAGGTGTGCCTTTGCCCAGGAGCAAGGAGACGGGAGGGGGGCACGGCCCCCGCTCCCGGCTCCCGGCCGGGCCGGCGGCCTGGCCTGGGCCGGGCCCGGCCCGCTCCGTCGAGGATGGCGGCGGCGGAGCCGCTTGGGGAACTCGGGGAGAGCCCCGCTGCCGGGGCGCCCACCGGGCCGAGTTCACCCAGACAGGACTGAAATCTAAGAGAAACGGCCACACAGCTAAGAGGTCAGTGAAGATGGAACGGAACAATGTGTGCCGCGGCTGAGTCCCCCTTGTGAGCGGCCCCTTCTAACAAACAGTCCTCGGTGGAGCAAGCAGAAAACCCACTCGCAGCCCGTGGATGACCCACGTCGGAAAGAGATGCCTAAGCCTGAGACTATTGTGAATCATGGGCACAGGTAGAGACACTTTTACGCATTTACGCATTTAAAGTTTCTATGGAGACGCATTTAAGGTCGGCATGACGACCCACACCGGAGCACATTTAAAGTTTGTTGATGACCCACGCCAGAGTGAGTGGCTACAGCTCCTTAAAAGCCCAGGACTGGTAAAGCCCGCACTTGGGGCAAATCCGATGGGGTAAGGATTTGCCCCCCAGCGGGCAGGATTCACGCCTTCGCCGTGAGTAGGGGATCCACTGGATCAAGGGACAATGGTGTAAGGACTCCTGCTCCTTTAAGAGAAGCGGCAGTAACAACTTGGAATGAACTGACCTGCACTCCCCCATTCCCTGCCCCCCTGCGCCCGCTGAGGGGAGGAGGTAGAGCCGGGAAGAAGAGGCAAAGGTGGGGGGGAGTGGTGTTGGTTTTAAGACCTGGCCTTGTTTTCTCGTTATTCTCTTAAGTAACCGTTTTTGTGTGCTTTTCTCTTTCTAGGTAGCTGTTAATAAATAGTTTTGCATTAAGAAAAAGCCTCTTTTGCCCGGGACCGTGGTTGGTGGGTGCTCCTCTGTTCCTGTCTCGATCCTCAGCTCTTTTATTACATTTTTTTTTCTCTCCTCTCCATTTTACTGGACTGGGAGAGCTGCGTGGGTTTGGTTGACGGACTCAGCCTAACCCACGACAGAGGGGCAGAGGCATTGCCCGTTACATCAAGAAATGGACAGATTGTGAAGAGCTGTCTCTGAAGACTAGCCACGAGCAGGTTGAAAGCTTATGGGTAAGAATTAGAGACCGAGGCAACAAAAGGAACCTTGTGGTTGGTGTCTACTACAGGCTGCCCGATCGAGGGGAGCCTATTGACAAAGCCTTCTTACTCCAGCTACAGGAGGCACTGCACTCGCAGGTTCTTGTCCTGCTGGGGGACTTCAACCACCCCAACATCTGCTGGAAAAGCAGCGTGGCAAGCTGTAGGCAATCCAAGAGACTCCTGGAACACATTGAGGATAACTTCTTAAGCAATAGACAACTCTACCAGAGGAGCTGCATTATTGGACCTGATGGTCACCAACACAAGTGAGCTAATTGGAGACATCAAGATTGGAGGCAGCCTGGGCTGCAGTGACAGAGTTTGCAGTCCTGATGGATATGGATCAGGCAAAGAGTAAAGTCAGGACCTTGAATTTTAGGAGAGCAAACTTCCAGCTGTTCAAGGAGTTAGTCAATAGGACGCCCTGGAAAACTGCCCTCAAAGACAAGGGAGCAGAACAGAGCTGGCAGATCTCCAAGGATGCTTTCCATGGAGCATAAGAGCTCTTGATCCCCAGGTGTAAGAAATCAGGAAAGGCAGGCAGGAGACTGGCATGGAAGAGTAAAGAACTGCTGGTCAAACTAAAGGGCAAGAAGGAAACACATAGGCCGTGGAAGCAGGGACAGGTATCCTGGGAAGAGAGTAGGGACACTGCCCGGTTGTGTAGGGATGGGGTCAGGAAGGCCAGGGCACTGCTGGAGCTGAACTTGGCAAGGGATGCAAAGAATAATAAGAAGGGCTTCTATAGATATGTCAGCCAGAAAAGGAAGGTCAAAAGAAAGCATAGCCCCCAATAAGCACAACTGGCAAACTGGTAACAACAGTTACAGGAGAAGGCTGAGGTACTCAATTTTTTTTGCCTCAGTCTTCACTGGCAACCTGTCTTCCCACACCTCTTGAATGGATGGACTGCAAGACAGGGACTAGGGGAACAAAGTCCCTCCCACTGCAAGATAAAATCAGGTTCAAAATAACCTGAGGAACCTGAACATACATAAGTCTACGGGACCTGACAAAATGTATCCCAGAGTTCTGAGGGAATTGGCTGATATAGTTACCAAGCCACTCTCCATGATATTTGAAAAGTCATAGCAGTCAGGTGAAGTCCCCAGTGACCAGAAAAAGGGAAACATTGCATCCATTTTTTTTTTTTTTTAAGAAAGAGTAGAAAGGAGGACCCTGGGAACTACCAACCTGTCAGCCTCACCTCTGGAAGACCATGGAACAGATCCTCCTAGAAACTATGTTAAGGCACATGGAGTACAGGGAGGTGATTTGAGACAGCCAGCATGGCTTCACAAACAGCAAGTCCTGCCTGACTAGCCCAGTGGCCTTCTATGATGGAGTGACTACATCAGCGGACAAGGGAAGAGCTACAGATGTCATCTATCTGGACTTCTGTAAGGCCTTTGACACAGTCCCCCACAACATCCTTCTCTCTAAATTGGAGAGATATGGATTTGATGGATAAACTATTCAGTGGACGAGGAATTGGTTGGATGGTCACATCCAGAGGGTAGTGGTCAACAGCTCAATCTCCAGATAGAGATCAGTGGTGAGTGGTGTCCTCAGGGGTCTGTACTGGGACCAGTACCGTTTAATATCTTCAACAATGACATAGAAAGTGGGAATGAGTGCACCCTCAGCAAGTTTGAAGATGACACCAAGATGAGTGGTGTGGTTGACATGCCTGAGGGCCAGGATGCCATCCAGAGGGACCTTGACAGGCTTGAGAAATGGGCCCATGTGAACCTCATGAGGTTCAACAAGGCCAAGTGCAAGGGCCTGCACATGGGTCAGGGCAATCCCCAGTATCAATACAGGCTAGGAGATGAAGGGATTGAGAGCAGCCCTGTAGAGAAGGACTTGGGGATACTGGTGGATGAAAAGCTGGACATGAGCTGGCAATGTGTGCTCACAGCCGCCCAGAAAGCCAACTGTATCTTGGGCTGCATCAAAAGAAGCATGGCCAGCAGGTTGAGGGAGGTGATTCTGCCCCTCTACTCTGCTCTGCTCTCGTGAGACCCCACCTGGAGTATCGCATCTAGCTCTGGAGTCCTCAGTACAGGAAAGACATGGACCTGTTGGAGCAGGTCCAGAGGAGGGCCACAAAAACAATCAGAAGGATGGAACACCTCTCCCATGAAGAAAGGCTGAGAGAGTTGGGGTTGTTGAGCCTGGAGAAGAGAAGGCTCTGGGGAGACCTTATTGCAGCCTTTCAGTACTTAAAGGGGGCCTATAAGAAAGATGGGGACAAACTTTTTAGTAGGGCCTGTTGCGATAGGACACGTTTAAACTGAAAGAGGGTAGATTTAGACCAGGTATAAGGAAGAAATTTTTTGGTTTGGTGTTTTTTGTTGGGTTTTTTTTTGTGGGTTTTTTTTGGTTTTTTTTACAATGATGGTGGTGAAACACTGGAACAGGTTGCCCAGAGAGGTGGTAGATACCCCATCCTTGGAAACATTCAAGGTCAGGATGGACAGGACTCTGAGCAACCTGATCTAGTTGAAGGTGTCCCTGCTTGCTACAGGGGGGTTGAACTAGATGACCTTTAAAGGTCCCTTCCAACTCAAACTATTCTACGATTCTATGAATTACTTCTATTACATACCTGGGGTGTAGCCCTTTCTTTCAATTTTGGCACTTAAGGATATTGGGCCTGAGGTACAAAGCCAACAACACAGTGTCTTCTCTTTTGTGCCTGCTTGGGGTGACTGCAAGAAGAGGAAAAAAACCCATTGTCCATTAAGTTAGGAGCTACATGAATCTCTTCAGGTATTTAAATCAACACAGGAAAATAATTTTCATAATGTGCTTATTATTACATATTTTGATAAACAAAGCTACTTTCATAGGAGAAGTCTCAAGCAATTTAAACAGCATTATACAGACACAATGTTTGTCCTAATTCCATTGCTGTATTAGTACTGCTTTTCCTGCCATCCTCCATACTACAGCCACGCTTCAAACAGTTTTTAATACTAAAAATAAATACTGTATAGCTTAAAACAAAAGGCTTCGTAGCCTACACATTCCAACATACTGTTGCAGAGCTTTTCATTTAACTAACAGTAAATTATAACATCTTTGCACTTTCCATTAAGCTCTATTTCAGAAACCAAATAACTAAGCTAAACTACTGTAACCTTGACACCTGCTATTTCCTCTGTTTCTGAATGATCCCATTTGATCTATATTAAAAAGACTTATCTTACACAACATCAGGATTTAGGGCTTGATCCAAAGCCCATGAAAGTCAAATGAGAGACTTTTGATTTTAATGGGATTTGTGCAAGGTCCCTTTGCAAGCCTGATTTTTCACCCATACACACAAGAAACCTATTTCAATGGATTTCTAAATTTTTTTTCCTCTAGATTAAAATTTGAGGAAGGGATAAAATAAAGGAATTTTAGGCCAGAGTGAAATCAAATCCTCATTGAAAGCAGTTGTGGTATTAAAGTTATTTTAATAAAATGAAATTTCAGGAAAGGATTATACAGAATTGTGATAATTCCTCCCCATCAGCAGAAAACTACCCCTATGGAAATTATCAATTATGCACTTGTCCTAGTTTTAGCTGGGACAGAGGTTTTTTTTTTAACAGCTAGAAAAGCTCCATGTTTTGGTTTTACTCAGAGGCTCACTCTGAGAAGAACACTGATAACAAGCTGCCAAGGACTTTTCAGTGTGCCGGAGTGCAGAAGCACGGCGGGATAAGGGGGGAGCACGGATGGGACAAGGGGGACACGATTCCCCTTGTGATTTGTGTGGAACTTGAGACTGAGGGCCAAACTGGCCAATTAGTATTCCATATCGTGCAGCGTCATGCCCAGTATAAAAGCGAGGGTCAGACGGGAAGAAGGGCTTTTGCCGCTTTGGCTTTTGCCGCTTTTGCTCTTCTGCGCTTGCTGTGTTTTTCGCTCTATTGCTTTTCTTTTTTTTTTTTTCTTTCCTCTCTCTCTCCCAGTACTCCCACTCTCGGAGTACTATCTCTCCCTCTCTGCCCCTCTCTATTTCGGGGCCTCGCGTTCGTCCGGGATTTGCAGTTTTCGGGACAAGACGGGCTTCGCATACGAGGGGGTGGTGAGCACCTACATTGTATTAAATCATCTGTATTAAATCACTCTTATCTCAACCCACGGGTTTCACGTTTATCCTTTAATTCTCTCCCTCATTCCTGGGGTGGGGGAGGGGGAGTGGGAGTGACCGGCTGTGTGGGGGGGGGGCGGTTCAACCTAACCCACGACAGCACTGCAGTAAATTTTTTACTTAGCATTTTTAAGTTAGCAGTCCCTCAACTGAAATATTAAGAGTTGCACTGTTCGTTCCATAGATTATTCTTTCTTTATAACTGAAGAGGAACAGTTCACCAAATTTTCATCCTTAATGAGATTCTACAATTTAGTACTATCAATTTAGATCAACAAATGCATTTTATGTATCATAAAAATCAAGCAACTCCAAGTACAGGATAACTTAGCCTTCAAAATATCAGCCAGTTATAGAGTTGCTAAACTGATATAATACTTAAGAGCTGTAGTTAAACTAGCAAATAAATATTAGGTAGAACTACATGTTGATGTTGTTTCAGTTATTATACTTCATTATTTTTATGCCAGAAAAATAATGAGTAATTCTGTCAGTTCTTACCAGTAATGAAGGAGTGTTGATATCTATATGTTCAAAGACTGTAAATTCCTTCTTTAATTTTACTGGTAGAAGCCAAGGCCTATGCAATTCAGCTTTCACCCAATAGCGCACACTGCCATGTCTGCCTTCGAATGAGGTAGCAAGTGGTCTGTGCAGGACGAAGGTCAAAGTTGAGTAAAGCTTTTCTGTCTTTCCAGTAAGAACACAATTGATCAGATTAGGAATTAGTATGTAGAACTATGTTTTTAGTGCATTGTAATAAGCATAAATTATTTGCAAAGTTTCCATTTCTCAGAAAAATTTAAGGTTAAAGTTGGGAGAAAATATCATCTCCAATTCATCCAACAGTAGTTTTGTAGAAGTTTTAAGAATCAATTAAAGAATTGTGCTAGGAAATACCAGGAGAGTACACATCTCCTTTAGACTTAAGAGGCCACTTTCAAGGGTAGAGCAAAGCATGTCCTTTTAAGGTCAAATTAAGACCACCAAATAAAATTAGCATTAGTACCATCCCATTATTGTTTTGGACATTGTATTCTGTAAATAGCTGTGTATTATTTACTTGGTTGCTATCTCAGTGTTTTATTTAGCTACAACTGAGTGCTTTTGTAGTTTGTTTTGCCTTAAGTACTATAGTTAAATATTTCAATTTAGAGTACTGAATAGAGAGAGGCTATTTTGAGCATCTTTTAATTTTCCTTTACCCTGATGAGGCCATCTTAAAATATTTCTATGTATAAAAAAAAGACAAAGCCTATTCTGCTCTGAACGCTGAAAGACAAAAGGAAGTCCTTTTGGGGAGTTGAAGGGGAAGAGGAAAAAAAAAAAAAGGTGGAAAGGGACTCCAAACCTTTCAGCATTACCCTTTTTTCCTCCTCTTCCTCCCGCTCCCTCAACATTGTAAGGTGAAGGACATAAGACTTTTATATTCCAGTCATGTCCAGTTAACTGTAACTTGTCTTCTCCTAACATTTTTTGCCTTTAATCTCAAAGGAAGAATTTTTATATTGCACTATGTTTGAAATGCATCATAATAAATATAAGTTATGGACAAAGTCTCCCTCCCTAACTTCTATAGGGAATAATACTAGCTGTGCTAGTACTTTACTAGAACGATTCTTTCTGCTACAGGCTTGACATCTCTATTTACACATCTGAAATGTTTACTTTTTTTTTGTCTTAAAAACACAAATGAAAGGCTTTTCTAATCAGTTTTTGATGTTTCATCCTGCCCCAGTATCCTTTAAGGCAAAAATCAGTAAGGCCAGTCAACACCTTGGTTTTTTCACTATTGCTTTGTATTTGGTTGTACTGGGTCTGGCTGGGATGGAGTTCGCTTTCCTCATAACAGCCCATATAGTGCTGTGCTTTGCGTTTGCGGCTAGAACAGTGTTGATAACATAGCAACGTTTTAGCTATTGCTGAGCAATGCTTGCATAACACCAAGGCTGTCTCTCCAACACCCCATTCCCAAAGGCCAATAGGCCAGGTGTGGGCAAGAGGTTGGGAGGGGACATAACCAGGACAACTGACTCAAACTGATCAAAGGGATATTTCCATACCATATGATGTCGTGCTCAGCAATAAAAGCTGAAGGGGAGGGGGGGACAACCGGGGGACACACACACAGACAGGGCTGTCACAGACATTCACAGTTATAGTGTTTGTCTTCTCAAGTAACCACTACACATACTGAGGCCCTGCTTTCCAGGAAGCAGCTGGACATCTGCCTGCCATTGGGAAGCAGTGAATGAATTCTTATTTTTACTTTGCTTCCGTGTACGGCTTTTGTTTTTCTTATTGAACTGCCTTTATCTCAACCCGCAAGCTTGTCCATCTTATTTTCTCTCCCTGTCCTGTTGATGACAGGACATGAGAGTGCAACCCCATGGAAGGCTGGCAGCAAGCCAAGGTCAACCCACCACATTGGTTTTGTTCAAAATAAATTTTAGAATTATTCTATGGATGCAAAATAGCAACAAACAGTAAGGAGGCAGTGTCAAACTAGTGTTCTTCAGGCCCTTTATTACCAGCCTTCATTTTTTCAGTATTATCAAAGATGGCTTCATAGTTATTCCTTTGAGTCACTTGAAAATAACTTTAGTGTTTTAATCAATGCTTGTGCTATTTTACTGGTCATCTATTTAATCTCAAACATAATATTCCGTACTCACATATACTGCTTTGTTCTTTCATATTTGAACATCCCTTTCAACTCGAGAGAATATCAGTATCATCCTTATCACTTCTATAAGAAGAGATTTTCATCTGAACCTTAAATTGACTTCTAAAAGTCTTTATATATACGAGCCGTCTTCAGTGTTCCAATAATATCTACTGTAAAGTCCTGTGCTATTCACTGAAACTGATCCATAAAAGTACTCAATTGGTGGACGAGAAGCTCAATATGAGCCGGCAATGTGCTCTTGCGGCCCAGAAGGCCAACCGCGTCCTGGGCTGCATCAAGAGGAGTGTGGCCAGCAGGTCGAGGGAGGTGATTCTCCCCCTCTACTCTGCCCTTGTGAGACCTCACTTGGAGTACTGCGTCCAGTTCTGGAGCCCCCAACATAAGAAGGACATGGACCAGTTGGAGAGGGTCCAGAGGAGGGCCACGAAGATGATAAGAGGGCTGGAGCACCTTTCCTATGAGGACAGGCTGAAAGAGTTGGGGCTGTTCAGCCTGGAGAAGAGGAGGCTCCGGGGTGACCTTATAGCGGTCTTCCAGTACCTCAAGGGGGCCTACAGGAAAGATGGGGAGAGGCTGTTCAGGAGGGCCAGTTATGATAGGACAAGGGGTAATGGTTTTAAAATAGAGGGAGGTAGGTTCAGGTTGGATATTAGGAAAAAATTTTTTACTATGAGAGTGGTAGAACACTGGAACAGGTTGCCCAGAGAGGTGGTGGATGCTCCATCCCTGGAGACGTTCAAGGCCAGGTTGGACAAGGCCCTGAGCAACCTGATCTAGTTGGAGATATCCCTGTTCCTTGCAGGGGGGTTGGACTAGATGACCTTTGAAGGTCCCTTCCAGCCCTAACCATTCTATGATTCTATGATTCTATACTTATCTACAGGTTCTGCTAAAGCCAGCTCCTCTAATACGCAGATGGTTTACTAGCTTTAATATTAGGTATTAGCCTAATATTCTGCCAACTTCTTTTAACCTTAATGACTTCAGCACTTGGCTTTTGCAGTAAAAGGCTACTCCTGTCTCCCTTCTTTCATTTATTTCCAGACCGTCTCTGTCCCTTTATATTTAATTTTCCTGCAACTTGTGTTTTAGCTAATTAGCATGTTGGTAACTCCTCTATGTATAAATCTTCTCTTCACAATGTATACATTAGACACTTCAAACTTTTTTTGTGTGTGTATATAATTTATCTTAAGACTTCTGCTATCACTCTTGCTTCACCTTTGCTTTCTGAGACAAGCAGGATTAGGTATGGGAATGTTTCTTGCTTCATCCACCCATCCATTTACTTATTTCCATCCTGGCTTATTGCATAAAGGTCAGCCTGAGTACACACATCCTATTTAAACTAGAATTAAAAAAAAAAAAAAAAAAAAAATCTTATTTTGTTCAAACGTGGCTAAGCTTGCCACATCTGTTTCAGACTGAGCCCGAACAGTTAAGCTGTTATCACTGGCTCTGATGGCCTGCATGGCTCCAGTAAAATCTTGTTTCATTTAGAAGATACCTCAGCCACTCTGCAGGACTCGAATGACACAAAGTCCCCTCCCTTCTCCTGTGAAGGGATAAAATACTACGAGACATGAGTCAATAGACCTCAGTCAAAAGAGAGTGTAACCAACTGGGCAACAACGAGCTCCTGTTTCGTGAAAAACTCTTAACCAGCTTAAAAGCAACCTCTTCAGTTTAATGAGATTATGTCCTCTATTGCATGTTTGAGCACAACTCCTACTACCATTGAAAAGGCTTCCCCTCCACTCACAAGAATTTTTCTTAAGCAGGTACCTATCTTAGTGTTCTCTCACACAAGCTGTGTACTGCATTCGAGTACTTACATCTGTGGAAGCTCAAAGCTGAATGCATATTCATGCCTTCCTGAATGAATGGTGTGAAGGCCTTCTTCAGAACTGTCATCATCTAGGAGGGAAAAACCCAATATGCTATTCCACCTGGGAACATTTTATACAGCATAATATATTATATAGGTTTCTTTTGCAGAATAAGAGGGATTTATACATTCTTTACAATACCAAGAACACAGTGTCCCAGAAACAAGTCTCTCCAGTCCATTTGTATTAACTGCTAGATGTACGACTGCAGAATTTTTAAGGTTAGGTGAGATTCCAAGATTCACCTTACATAAAAGCAGAAGTTAACTTGTTTTAATTTATGATCTTGATTCGAGTACTGACATAGTTATAATTGCTGTCATTTCAAGGTCTGCCCGAAAGATCTGTAATGGAAACTGTGTATTCCAATATGATTTCTAGTTAAAACTTAAAATTAAATAGAGTGCTCTAATAGTATTAAGTGATCTCAGTATTAAGTCTGCTATATTAATAGATTAAATTTAGTAATTCAGCTTCCTTCTATCTCCTGCCTAAGCAAGTGTCCAAAACTTGATTTATTTAGTTGGTTGTTTTTTTAAAGTGCACGAGCACCACCTAGAAAGTACTTTTCTAGTACTAGAAAGTACCAAACAAATTCAGGTGCACGAAAGGTGTCAAGCTGTCCAATTAATGTTGTTTAGAGCTAACATATCAAAAATTCAAAGTTTAGCTTGATTTTGCTCAGATAACAAAGACCCAAACATTTCCTAATTTCGACAAGAAATCTGACCTTGGTTTAGAGTCATGATTCCTTGTATTGCTTTAAATGCTCCAACAAATTTGTGGTTTGTTCTGACATAATTACCATAACACCAGAAAAATGCTTATTCCATCAAAATAGAAAGTTACTTAGAGAAAATAATTGAGCATCTCGTATACAAAAGGGTTGGGGTAATAAAAACACATATAGTGGGAATATGCAAAAGACTACCTGTTGTTAATAGTCTGAAACATGAAGGAATGTTGGTACATTTTTAAGATTTTAATTTTTTTTTTAGTTCTCATTGCCCCACAAAAATGCCGATGCTCTAATTTTTTTAGGGCACCAGAAATGCTCAAGCAAACCTATGCAAAAATATAAAACCACTAAAACACTATTTGCACCAATGCATCCTCAGCATGTAATGCCACAAAACAAGAATCTTCAATACACTGAAAGAGTAAAACAATGTGTACAATGCTTTTTTTTTTTTTGTTAAAGAAAAAAAAGCACACTCAGAGGTTTTTGGTTGGTTGTTGGTTTTTTTTAATAATAATCATCATCATCTTTTCCTTGCACATAAGTTCTTTCATCCCTTCTTCACTTCCTTCCTGCCAGATCAGCAGTCCCATTGAGCCTGAACAGCAGAACTGTGGTAAATAAGTACTGAGCTGTCAATCACAGACTAGGCTGGAGCAGGAGAAGACTGGCCTAAACAGACATGACCAGATTCCCTGCCAGCCATTCATATACATACAGCATACATTACACTCCACCACATTTGCTCAGCAACTCTGCTCACAGCCTAGCCTGACTACTGCAGAGGTAAGGAGAGAGGGAGGTGCACCACCCATGCCTCACCATCCAGTCTCCTCATACCACGAGGGCCATGCCCCACGCTATATGCAAGGTAACACCTCAATCCTGCACTTCTCTCAGGAGCATGTGCTGACCGTTACTGAAAGGCAATTATGGATAGTGCTGGCCAGGGGCAAAGGAGGAGAAAGACAACCGAGTGAGGGATGTCAGAGGCTGCAGGGCCATGTGTCCCAATGGCTGCCCCTGCTCACAGCCCCTTGCTAGCCCAGTGGATGTGCGCGGCAGGAGCTTGAGTGTTTCTGACTGTCCCCAGAGATGGCCTTTCACAAGAAAGGCAGCGTGCTCTCCGAGCCGTCAAGGCCGACATTGCCAGTTCCCAACAAAAAGTGACCAGGGTGACAGCACTCCCCCTTAGCAGTGCAGCGCCCCCAGCGTCCTACCAAGGCCCCGAACGGATCCAAAACCGGAATGAAGCGGGGGGGGGGGGGACGGGGGGCGGGGACGGCGCGCAGGCAGCAAGGGAGAAAGCAGTAACTGCTGAATTGTAACACCCCACCCCACAGTTTCCCAGCAAGGTAAACTTGTACTCCTCACTTCACAGCTAGTGCCCTCCCTCACCGTGCATACTCTGTAACTCCTCAGGGAAGCGGGGCCCGGAGCGCCTCCAACCTCGCACAGGGCTGACCTCGGGGTGGCCAGAGCCCGTTCGCCCCGCCCTCAGCACACGCTAGAGTGCGGGCAGGGGAATCTGCTCCCTCAGCCTCGCTCTTCCCCCACGTCCCAGCCCCCTATAATCAGTGGCTGACATCGCCTCAGCCACAGGCTAACAAACCCCAGCAGGCCAATGACAAGGCGGGGACAGGGCGTGGCCTTCCGAACTACGCTAGGGTACGAGGTGTAGAGTTTAAACTTCACTCCGTGCGGCGAGTGTTCGCAGTCCTGCCCCTGCAGCTGAGGGAGGGGCAGTGGTATCTCGGGACAACTGCTTAAGTTTTTACGTGCCACACGTGCAGCGGTGTGCACCCTGTCTCGCTTCTGGTATCGGAACGTGTCAGATCCGTCCCTTCCCTGCCACCTTTTGTTCCCTTTCTAGCCCAAACCAAGCACCTACTATCGGGGTCAGCATTTGGATCTACAGTCCGCATGCCAAGTCATTGCTGCTGCTGCTTAACCAGACAGTTGGAAGCATGGGGTCGCCCTCCTACTTGTAAGCATACATCCTGCTATAAACGACTCATGCATGTTTGCACATTTCTGTCATCTGCAAACCAGAGGTGAATGAGCTTTCACGTGAGAGAATTATTTCTAAGGCGGCAGTATAAAGAACATTTGAGCTACAAAGCCACCTCATGAGTGACCCGTGCTTGCTTGCATCATGATAACATAACTAAAATCAATAGCGACTTCACTCTGCTACAGTATTTATTTCAGAAGTGCTTAATAAAAGGCTCAATGCAATCTATAGTCGAACTTCTTTAAAAATTGCATTTTACTGCAGAGGATCTCTGCAGCAAATACGCTGCATATTTAAAACAAAACCAAAACAACACACCAAAACACCCGACCCAAATTATTTAATCAGTTTTAACGTTTTATTGTGCTAGGAATTAAGTCATCGCCACCACCTGACTTGTGCAACCAATCTGCAGGGAGGAGGAGTACTCCCTCCCTTCTCTCCCCAGGACCGGTCCCAAACAGGATTGAACCGCTTCTAACAAAGGGTGGAAACTTCAGTAAAAACAACCTTAGAGCCCCTTATGCTTTCACAACGTAACTATGCGAACAATAGATTATCAAACTTAAGATCCACAATCCCGCTCGCAATGTAATACCCCATTTCCATACCCAAAATAAGGGAATTTGCAGGGCACTTTCCGTTTCTATAGGAGCTTGGCAGACCAGGTTTTCATTGAATGTGAGGTTCCAGAACTCCCCAACTCAGAAGCGATCGTACAACCATGAACTTTTATTTGGCCTTTCAGACAGATTTTTACATTTGGGTCCCCCATAGAGGAGTTGAATAAAAAAAAAAAAAAAAAAAAGGAAAGAAAGTGACTTAGAAGTATACTAGTTTAGAACAAAGGAAGAGATGGAAAATTACAGGTGGGGTGGTGATAGCATGTCAAAGCAAGCCACAGGGAATCTTTTATCTGCCATCAATGAACTAACCTTAAGAATCATTGCATATCAGTCTGAAAGTCAGACCTGTATCTGTATCAAAAAGGTCTAGTGTTATGTTTTAATTACACTTATGATTCGATAGGATGCATAGAGAAACAAATCCTGCTAATATCACTAAGAAAAAACTGACATTGCATATCAAAAAAAGCTACATTAAAAAAATGCAAATCCTTATGAAAAGGCTCTGTTAAAAGACAGGTATTTTAAGAAAGTCCTGTTTGCAAGTACTTTGAAAATGCACCTCAACACAGTTTTAACATTAAGCAAACGTTCAAAGAATCAAAAATAAAACCTAAGAACATAACCAGCATTTCATCATCTTTAGAAATAGTGAGCTCTATGAGACTGCATATTAAAAAGGGATAAACCAAGACAATGTAAAGATGTGTCTTTTTCTGGAAAAAGATCTGCATGCAGTGAATGAATAAGTGAAAAGCTTACCTCTTTCGTGCCCAAGTAGAACGTTCTTATGGTTAAAATACTCCACTTCTTCGGTGTAATTTTGCGTATAGGCAGTGTTGGATCCAGCATTTCTAGATTCAGTCCAACGTACTTTTGCATGTCCTCTTGCATGAATTTTAAGAGATTTTACTCTAATTTCTCCAGTAACTTCTAAATCAACCCTTCCTGAGACTGTGTCCCCGCTAGAATAGACGGGGACATTGCTGTCATTGAGACAGTCAAAGTTTATTGTCAAGCTCTTCACCTTCCCCAGCATCATATTTTATAACAAAGCACATAAAAATATACTGTAAGGGGGGGGGGAGCCAAGGTCTCATACAAAACGCGTTCTTCACTTTACACTGAACAACGCCTCTGCGAACCTGCCAACAAGATCAGCGTGTCTCCTACTGAGAAAACTCCAACTTCAGCGGCGGGGCCGCCCAGCGCTGTGATCCTCTTACAAAGACAGCTGCCTACACGCTGCTAGCTCGCTTTAAGAACAGCTTTGTGAAAAAAACAACCCTGCCGCGCATGCGCAAATCGAGTCGCGGCGGCAGTTTCCTCCGTCGCTTGGCCTATCTTCCCTGTCGTGTGTGTTTTTCTTTTGTTATTGCTTTAGTCTCGCGCAGAGAGTCGGAGCATTCCCTGGTGAAGTCAGGGCTCGGCTGCGAGCCCGTAGTGCGGTGTTGAGATATAGCTACTGAAGAACTGAGAGAAAAACGTCCGTGGCAGGGGGTGTTGAGGGCTCCTTGTCCAGAGAGCTTCGACGTCTCGTCTCGTCTCGTCTCGTCGCCTGGCACGACCTAGGGGCCCTGGCTGGCTGGCCGGGAGGTGTCTCGGAAGGAGCTGGCAGCTAAAATTGGGCAGTGGGCGGTGAGCGCCGGGCCCCGGAGTCTGGCCGCTCCCGGCACGGGTTCTCCTCCTCAGCCACGGGTTGCCTGGCTAACAGCAAAAATAGCAACGATTCTGTCAGGGAAACGTTCGGCATGTCGCTCAGTTACGGATCTTGCCCAAAGCTTTTGTTCGCAAAGCGGCTAGTCCTGAGCAGGTTGTAGACAGCCGGGCCGAGGCCAGCAGGTGAGCGGGGCACGGCCGCCTTTGCCGGCCTGGCCCTTCCTCCTCTTCCCTCCCCCCACCCCAGCAGCACTCGCCGTATTCACTGAGGGTGCAAAAGTAAACATTTAAACCTCTATCGAGGTGACGTTTCTTATGCTAATCCTTTTAAATAGAATTGTTCTACAGTATCTTAGTTTGGGGTCTGGTTTGTTTGCTGTTGCTGTTGTTTCCCTTCCCCCCCCCCCCCCCGCGCCTTTTCTTGGATAAAGAAATGGCACCATTTCTTCCATTCATGGAGTTCAGACAGGAGAGTCACAATTCCTGTCCTTCCAGGTCTGGGTTCATTGTCACCATATACCTCCGTCAGTGTGGATCTGCACAGAATTTAAAGTGCACAGCAGTTACCCTCTGCAGGTCCTTGAAGATCTACGAAGATTAAAGACCCAAATCTTGCTAACCAAGTGGATATTCATATGGATTTTTTTGTATATGTATTGATAAGGAAGGGGACCTTCTTACATAATTTGGATATGGCATTATGGTGTTTTCTCATTTTTTTTTAAATACAAATGATGTATTTTGTATAAAATGTATTTTGTATACAATGAATGGGCTAGGTTCACCCATTCCAGGCTTGTTGGAGATGGATAAAACATTTTGGTTTGCTGGTGTAACCCACCCCACCCCCCACCTCCCCTGCATTATATATGATCTACAGACAGTGTAGCCCTAACTTGCCTTCCTCTCTCAGTAGAATTGCTGTCTCTTGCCAAGCCATTTTTGGACACATGACTTCAGAATAACATGGCTGCTGTCATGATGTGGGATGTGTTCTAAGCATTTCATGCGAGTAGGCTATTAGGAAGATTCATAGATTTCTAGGTTGGAAAAGACCTTAGAGATCATCCAGTCCAACCGTCCCTAATCCCCATTAAACCATATCCCTAAGTAGTTCATCCACCCTATTCTTAAACACATCCAGGGATGGGGACTCAACCACCTCCCTGGGCAGCCTATTCCAGTGGCTGACAACCCTTTCAGAGAAGAAATACTTTCTAACATCCAACCTGAATCTCCCCTGACTAAGCTTATACCCATTTCCTCTTGTTCTATCACCCATCACTAATGTAAAGAGCCCTTCCCCTACCTCCCCACCATCCCTTCTCAAGTATTTGTAGGCTGTAATCAGGTCTCCCCTCAGCCTCCTCTTCTCCAGGCTAAACAGCCATAACTCCCTCAGCCTCTCCTCATAAGTTTTATTTTCCAGCCCCTTGACCAGTTTAGTCGCCCTTCTTTGGACTCGCTCCAGGAGCTCAATATCTCTCTTAAAGCGAGGGGCCCAAAACTGGACACAATATTCCAGGTGCGGCCTCACCAGTGCCGAGTACAGGGGCAGGATCACTTCTCTATTCCTGCTGGTTACACTATTCTTGATACATGCCAGTATCCCATTGGCCTTTTTGGCCACCTGGGCACACTGCTGGCTCATATCCAAGCCGGTAGTCAACCAACACCCCCAGGTCCTTCTCCGCCAGGCAGCTCTCCAGCCACTCTTCCCCGAGCCTATAGCGATGCTTGGGGTTTTTATACCCCAAGTGAAGGACTCTGCACTTGGCCTTATTAAAGCTCATGCCATTGGCCTCAGCCCAACGATCCAGTCTGTTCAAATCCCTCTGAAGGGCCTCCCTACCCTCGAGCAGGGAGGCCCTTCAGAGGAATTTGAACAGACTGGATCATTGGGTCATTTCATTTGTGAGCTAGCTTGTAGTATATTAGAGCTGAGCACTATGCAGACTGTTGGAATCCTGATCATATTTCATACTGGGCAGTAGACAGCTCTTTCCAGTTTCTGGATTATAGTCTGGTGGAAAATGCAGTGAATGGTAACCCTGCTTCTCAGACATATTTGATGTGTTGAGAACAGCACTGATAAATCTAAGTTTCACTGCAACAGTGGCACAGCAGCAATTCAGAGCAATTTCTAGGGCTGCAGGCATAGTTCAGACTTCTTGGATGTTTTTCTAAACACATAGAACTGAGTCCATTGAAATTTCTGGGAAACTTGGATTTCTATGCAATGCAAAAATCCACAATCTTTGAAGCTCTCTAATTTGCATATATTGATATGCTGCTGTTCTGAGTTAATTAAAAGATATCCTGAATGATCAGATGTACTGATTTACATGAACGTGACCCAGTTTTCAAGACTAGTTAGTAGTATAAGGACAGCTTTTATCCAAGATAAGAAGTAACAAGTGCCCCCTCCTCCAAGCAATCATGTGTACCATTTGCCCTGGAGGTCACGCCCCCTCTTCTAGTCATGTGGTCTGTTGCGATTGGGTGGCAGGACCAGTTGCCCCTTCCAGTTTACCCATAAGTATGTCAGACCAGGAAGTCCCTTCTCCCTACATACACAGGGGATCGCAATTTTTTTTTTTTCAGATGCCATTTTATGGCAGGGAGCTGCCATTTTGTTAAACATCAAAACCCATGTCTTTTCATACTGCTCTGTGATTGACTGACAGCCATTTCTTGAGATCGTCATACCCACGTGTTCTCAGGCAGCCCTGTGATTGGCTGTCAGGACCTGCCACCCCTTTCTGTTTACAGAAGCAAGTCAGAAAAGGAAGCCCCCTCTCATTACAGGCAGGGAGGATGTCGCTTTTGACAGCGTCATTCCCCGTGTGTTTTCGTAGTGGTTTGTGATTGGCTGAGGGCTGTTTTTGACACTGTCATACCTACGTGTTCTCAGTTCTCCCTCTGATTGGTCACCTCCTTCCTTTGGATCAGGAAACGATCAGATATAAAAATATATACTTTTATGTACAATGTTTATGATATATACATATATAAAAATATATATAAAGGAGTGTACGAATATCTATAAATATGTATTTTATTTATGTATACATAGTTACATTATTTTTTACATATCCTTATATATGTACATATGTATCTATAGATAGATATATATGTTTATAAGGATATAGCGCGATTGGCTGTTGCTGTCAGATGACCCGGACATCAAGTGTCCCTGATAGTCCACCAGAGCCATGGCATCACTTACGATCCTGTGTTTGCCATCAGTGATCGGGTGAGTCACCGCGTGGGTGCATTGATGCTCATCTTTCTTACTGCCTCAATAAAGTTTGGGTTATAATGTGTTGTCAGACTCCATTACTGTTTGGACCACGCTAATTAGCATAGTTGCCAGGATGGAGTCTTTCCAATACCTGCTGGAGACTTTAGGAAAGGAACAAGGTTGGAGCTCTCCCCGATGGGTAGAGGATTGGATCTGAGATAATTGGACGAACCACCAGGCTATCAGGGATGAATTTGAACAGTGGCACGAGGCCAGCCATTGCAAACAGGGTAAGGGCAAAGGTGCCTTGATTGACCTCCTGAGCTGTGCCCTAGATGCTGCCCGGGCTTAAATTACCGGGCTGTGTAGCACCCTTGAACGGGAGGAAGAAGCTAAGCAAGAGGACGAGAGGGATGCAGCAGAACGGCGATCCAACTGCCTGGCCTCTCAAACACACATATCAACATAGGAGCGTAAGTAAGCCTCCTTGGCCCAGTGGGGACCAGTTCCCTCAAAGCCTGGCGCGATCGTCCTGTTACAACAGCCCAAGTTAGGGTCGCCATCTACCAAGACAATGATAATGATGATAACTGGGATGGGGACGTTTTTGCCCTCCATATTCATAGAATCATAGAATCGTAGAACGGTTTGGGTTGGAAGGGACCTCAAAGATCATCTAGTTCCAACCCCCCTGCCGTGGGCAGGGACACCCTCCACTACACCAGGTCGCTCAAAGCCTCATCCAACCTGGCCTTGAACACTTCCAGGGACGTGGCAGCCAAAACTTCTCTGGGAAACCTGGTCCAGTGCCTCACCACCCTCAGAGTAAAAAACTTCTTGCTTATATCCAATGTAAATCTCCCCTCTTTCAGTTTAAAGCCATTGCCCCTTGTCCTATCACTACATGCCCTTGTAAAAAGGCCCTCTCCAGCTTTCCTGTAGGCCCCCTTTAGGTACTGGAAGGCTGCAATAAGAGCACCCCGGAGCCTTCTCTTCTCCAGGCTGAACAGCCCCAACTCTCTCAGCCTGTCTTCATAGCAGAGGTGCTCCAGCCCTCGGATCATCTTCGTGGCCCTCCTCTGGACTCGCTCCAGCAGCTCCATGTCCTTCTCGTGTTGGGGACTCTAGAGCTGAACGCAGTATTCCAGGTGGGGTCTCGCGAGAGCAGAGTAGAGGGGCAGAATCACCTCCCTCGACCTGCTGGCCACACTTCTTTTGATGCAGCCCAGGATATGGTTGTCTTTCTGGGCTGCCAGCGCACATTGCCGGCTCACGTTGAGCTTCTCATCCACCAGCACTCCCAAGTCCTTTTCCTCAGGGCTGCTCTCAATCCATTCTCCGCCCAGCCTGTACTTGGGATTGGGATTGCCCCAACCCATGTGCAGGACCGTGCACTTGGCCTTGTTGAACTTCATGAGGTTCTCACAGGCCCACCTCTCCAGCCTGTCAAGGTCCCTCTGGATGGCATCCCTTCCCTCCAGCGTGTCCACAACACCACACAGCTTGGTGTCGTCAGCAAACTTGCCGAGGGTGCACTCGATCCCACTATCCATGTCTCCAACAAAGATGTTAAGTAGCATGGGCCCCAGTACTGACCCCTGAGGAACACCACTCGTCACTGGCCTCCACTGGGACATTGAACTGTTGACTGCAACTCTTTGAGTGTGACCATCCAGTCAGTTCCTTATTGACTGAGTGGTCCATCCGTCAAATCCATGTCAGTCCAATTTAGAGACAAGGATGTCGTGCGGGACAGTGTCAAATGCTTTGTACAAGTCCAGGTAGATGATGTCAGTTGCTCTTCCCTTATCCATCAAAGCTGTAACCTCATCGTAGAAGGTCACCAAATTAGTCAGGCAGGATTTGCCCTTAGTGAAGCCATGTTGGCTGTCACCAATCACCTCCTTATTTTCCATGTGCCTTAGCATAGTTGCCAGGAGGATCTGCTCCATGATCTTGCCGGGCACAGAGGTGAGACTGACTGGCCTGTAGTTCCCTGGGTCTTCTTTTTTCCCCTTTTTAAAGATGGGGGCTATGTTTCCCCTTTTCCAGTCAGTGGGAACTTCACCAGACTGCCATAACTTCTCAAATATGATGGATAGCAGCTTAGCAACTTCATCTGCCAGTTCCCTCAGGACCCGCAGATGCACCTCATCAGGTCCCATGGACTTGTGCACCTTCAGGTTCTTTAGATGGTCTCGGACCTGATCTTCTCCTACACTGGGCAGTTCTTCATTCTCCCAGTCCTTGCCTTTGCCTTCTGTGACTTGGGCTGTGCAGCTGGAGCTCTTGCCAGTGAAGACTGAGGCAAAGAAGTCATTGAGTACCTCAGCCTTCACCATATCCCAGGTAGCCAGGTCCGCCGTTTCCTTCCGGAGAGGGCCCACATTTTCCCTAGTCCTCCTTTTATCACTGACATATCTATAGAAGTTTTTCTTGTTGCCCTTGATGTCCCTGGCCAGATTTAACTCTATCAGGGCTTTGGCTTTCCTAACCTGATCTCTGGTTGCTCGGACAATTGCTCTGTATTCTTCCCAGGCTTCCTGTCCTTGCTTCCACCCTTTGTAGACTTCCTTTTTGTGTCCGAGTTTGTCCAGGAGCTCCTTGTTCATCCATGCAGGCCTCCTGGTGTTCCTACCTGACTTTCTCTTTGTTGGGATGCACCGCTCCTGAGCTTGGAGGAGGTGATCCTTGAATATTAGCCAGCTTTCTTGGGCCCCTCTTCCCTCCAGGGCTTCATCCCATTGTACTCTACCAAGGAGATCCCTGAAGAGGCTGAAGTCTGCTCTCCTGAAATCCAGGGTAGTGAGCTTGCTGAGCGTCCTCCTTGCTTCCCTAAGTATCTTGAATTCCACCATTTCATGATCACCGCAGCCAAGGCTGCCCTTGAGCATCACATTCCCCACCAGCCCCTCTTTGTTGGTGAGAACAAGGTCCAGCAAAGCACCTCTCCTCATTAGTTCCTCTACCGCTTGGAGAAGGAAGTTATCATCCATGCATTCCAGGAACCTCCTGGATTGCCTATGCCCTGCTGTGTTGTCCCTCCAACAGATATTGGAGTGGTTGAAGTCCCCCATGAGTACCAGGGCTCGTGAACGTGAGGCTGCTCCTATCTGTCTGTAGAGGGCCTCATCCACTCGGTCCTCCTGGTCAGGTGGTCTGTAGCAGACCTCCATTCCCCTCCACTCTCCTTATATCTTGTTGTATTTGGTTTATGTGGTAAGGTTTTGGTAGTGGGGTGGGCTGCAGGGGTGGCTTCTGTGAGAAGACACCATGTCAGACAGAGCCATTTTCAGCCGGCTCCAAGACGGACCTGCTGCTGGCCAAAGCTGAGCCAATCAGTGACATTGGTAGCGCATCTGTGATAACACAGTTAAGAAAGGGTAAAAAAAATGCTGCGCAGCAGCTGTGAGAGGAAGGAGTGAGAATATGTGAGAGAAACAGCTATGTACGTATGTCCACACCGCCACTTCTGTTAAAAGATATTTACTACGCTTCTGGGGAGGTGGGAAGCTTTGGGGGTATAAACCCCCTTTTCGAAGGTGCTAAAAGGAGAATTGCTGTTCTGACCAGATGCCAAGCGGCAACCCGGCTTGCAAGCCAAAATGCTTACAGCTTAAACCAAGTGGCAAGAAAGCACTTCAAAGGAAACTGTCCCACACGACATCCTTGTCTCTAAACAGGAGAGACATGGATTTGACGGATGGACCACTCGGTGGATAAGGAATTGGCTGGATGGTCACACTCAAAGAGTTGCGGTCAACGGTTCAATGTCCCAGTGGAGGCCAGTGACGAGTGGTGTTCCTCAGGGGTCAGTACCGGGGCCGGTGCTATTTAACATCTTTGTTGGTGACATGGACAGTGGGATCGAGTGCACCCTCAGCAAGTTTGCTGACGACACCAAGCTGTGTGGTGTTGTGGACACACTGGAGGGAAGGGATGCCATCCAGAGGGACCTTGACGGGCTGGAGAGGTGGGCCTGTGAGAACCTCACGAAGTTCAACAAGGCCAAGTGCAAGGTCCTGCACGTGAGTTGGGGCAATCCCAAGCACAAGTACAGGCTGGACAGAGAATGGATTGAGAAAGAAGGGTGGCCAGCAGGTTGAGGGAGGTGATTCTGCCCCTCTGCTCTCGTGAGACCCCACCTGGAATACTGCGTTCAGCTCTGGATTCCCCAACACAAGAAGGACATGGAGCTGCCGGAGTGAGTCCAGAGGAGGGCCACGAAGATGATCCGAGGGCTGGAGCACCTCTGCTATGAAGACAGGCTGAGAGAGTTGGGACTGTTCAGCCTGGTGACACGTGGAAACAGACTCTACAACTCCTGGAGAGTTATAAAGCAGGTATGTTTATTCCAGCGCCGGGTGCAAGGGGGATCTCTCCACCACAAGCCTGCACACTGTGCCATGAAACAGGCAATTATTTATCACGCATAATCATACATAATTGTCATGGTTTGATGTGGAGGGGGGGGTGGTTCTGGTGGCAGGAGAGGGGTTTTGCTCCCTGCGACCTCCCCGGTTTTGGAACCGGGTTAGGCTTAGTTCTGGCCACCAGATCAGACTGCCATCCCCCTCGGGGTTGAGCCAATAGGGCGCCTCTGCGAATTGCCCTATTTAAGTCAGGACAAAGGAACCGGAAAAGGTGCTTTGCCCAGGATCGAGCAGAGAAGGGAGGAGGGCACTGCCCCCGCTTCCTGGCTCCCGGCCGGGCGGCTGCCTGTGTCGGGCCGGCGCCGCCCACGGAGAATGGCGGCGGTGGAGCCAGCTGGGGAACTCGGGGCACCCCACTCCCGGGGTGCCCACTGGGCTGAGTTCACCTGGAGAGGACTGAGATCTGAGAGAAACGGCCGCATCGACAGCAGGTCAGTGAGGATGGAGCGGGAGGAGGTGTGCCGGAGCCGAGTTTCCCCTGCGGCTGGTGGTGAGATAGCAGGTGGCCCCCCTGCAACCAGGACGGCCTCGGTGGAGCAGAGACCCACTCGCAGCCCGTGGGGAGAAGATGCCTGAGCCTGAGGATGGTCGTGTTGGGATGCACGACAAGGCAGAGAGGCATCTGGAGTCTGCGTGACGACCCACGCCGGAGCGAGTGGCTACAGCTCCCTAAGTATCCGAGACTGTGGTAAAGCCCACACCGGAGCAATCTGTGGGGAAGGATTGTTTCCAGTGGGCTGGACTCACGCTGGAGAAGTTTGTGGATTTTTCCTCGTGGGTAGGGGATCCATTGGAGCAGGGGAAAAGGGTGTAAGGACTCCTCCTCCTTTAAGAAAGAAGCAGCAGTAACAGCACGGAATGAACTGACCTGCACTCCCCCAGTCCCTGCCCCCTGTGCTGCTGGGGGGAGGAGGTAGAGCTGGGAGGAAAGGAAAGGGGGGGGGAAGGTGTCGGTTTTAAGATCTGGTTTTGTTTCTTTCTGTCCTCTCGAGTAATCGGTTTTGTTTCCCTTTGTCCTTCTAAGTAATCATTAATAAACTGTTTTGCTTTGAGAAAGCCCTGTCTGTTTTGCCCAGGACCATGGTTGGTGGGTGCTCCCTCTGTTCTTGTCTCAACCCTCAGTCCCTTTGGTTTTTTTTTTCTCTCCTCTCTACTTTACCGGAGAAGGAGAGACTGTGTGAGTTTTAGTTGCTGGATCAGCCTAAAACCACGACAATAATCATTAGTATAGGCTGGATTATTACAATTAATTCTAAGAATAGGTGTTGCTTATGGAGATTCATTCCAGGAACTCATTATCATCTGATCCTCCCCTCATCGCATGCGCACTGTCATCTGGTGGTCGTCTATTGGTGTTTTTCGGAGGAAGACTCGTAGTCTTCTTCACCGTGCACTTTTCACCTTTGCTCAATTGTCCTTGTTCCTATCCACGAGACTGGCTTCAACCGTCCCAAAATTAATCAATTTCACCTCTCTTTTGTTCTGTGGTCTCACATCCAGTCACGGTCTCTGGCTGATAAGAAAGCTGGTAAGAAATCATTAAACCAAGCTATTCTCTATTCAATGTCCCAGGTCACATAAGCTTTAGGTACTTTCCGTGCTCATCATATATTACACAACATTTTGTATCAATTTGCTCCCTTTTCTATATCCTTGCAAATTCTTTTGCTATATGGCACCATTCCTTTCAAGAGTCTCCAGACTCTTGAAAGTCTCCAGAACTTTCTCCAGACTGGCAAGAGTCTCCAGACTCTTGCCAGTCTCCAGATTCTGCCTTAGCTTATGTTTTTTCCATTCCTCATACGTACCACCAGTTTGTTTACACATCCATATGATGCATTGCAACATACAGCAAACTAATAATCCTAATATGATTATCATAATGCATGCAATAAAGAGCTGCTTCAACCATGCAAAGTTTGGCAACCAAGAGGTAAGCTTTTCCCATAAATCAGAGAAACCCCATGAAGTATCATCTTGAGCTACTCGGTGTAGAATTTGATTCTTCTCCCATAATTTCTGTAAATCCATCTCAATCCGCTTTTCCTGATTAATGTAAGCACAACAGCTCTGATTAATGACCGTACATAAACCCCCTTCCTTTGCGAACAAGAGATCCAGTCCTAAACGGTTTTGTAAGACTACTTTACTAAGGGAACTTACTTCTTCCTGCAATCCCTGCAATGCATCAAGCGTAAGATTTTCCATTTGCTCTATTGTTGCCGAGATGTTAACAATTGCTTTCTCTAATTCGCTCACGCCTAGGGATGGGATTAACCACCTTACAAAACTATGAAAGCCTGTCAGCCTCTCAACCAAGGGGTTTAATCCTCTCTTACTTAGCTTTACCTATGAAAAAGCTCTGCCAAATCCCAAAGGTGGGTGAGTAGAATTAAAAATGGTACTTTCAGGCATTAAGAACCCACCCAAGCAATGACCTTTCCAATCCTGAGGTAAAACTTTTCTGGCTCTCCCATCCCCACATAGCCACCACCATCCTGATCCCAAATTGCAGGTCTAGGTTGCCCAAGTGACTCCTGTAATATTTGGATCCATACAATTAGCTAGAGTGTAGTTAAACAATAGCGATGTAAGGTTGAAGGTACTCACGAACTCTGGGGATTCACAATGTGGTTCCTTTCCATTGGCATATGCGCTAAAGACATTTGTCGTATCATTTAAGCATCTAGAGTAAATAATTATTCGCCCTGAATTATCCCAGGAAACTAAATCAAATTTGGGTCCCTTTTCTCGTGTTCCATTTCCATGTTTACAGGTTGCATATCGAACTGAGCCAGTTTTATACTCTCCCTTTGGTATTACTATATTTTTGATCCAATTACTGTTTGCTATCCCATAAAATGGAATCCCCTTCCTATTTCAAGGTAAACCAGTACAAACCCAACAATCTGACACATTAACCCAATAGGAGATATTAGTAGTCAATTGCACAAACATGTTCTGATCCCATGCCTCTCCTTGATTTAGACTGAATCCAAAAATGCTGACAGTAATTATTGTCCATCCTTTTGTTGGATCTGGAGCTTCAGTGGTCTGGTAGGTGTCGATTCCCATCGCGGTCTAGGAGCCTTCTTCACTCTGGTGTGATGTATCCACGATGCTTGCTCCTTAATTTTAACTGCTGTGTGGGTGGTTAGCAACACCTGGAACGGACCTTCCCACCCTGGTTCCAGAGGTGAACCTGAAAGAGATCTAACGTACACATAATCACCAGGTTCAATATTGTGCACAGACCCATCAAGACCTCAGGCTCTAGTTCCCAAAACCGGCTTCTCTATTTCTCGAAGCTGCTTTTGCAAACTTATTACATAGTCAGTTAGTATCTCATCCCCGACTTGAGGTGATGTTCCCACCTGTACAATGTAGGATCTCCCATACACTATTTCAAAAGAACTTAGCCCTTCCTTGGTTCTGGGCTTAGTTCTGATTCTCGGGAGTGCTAAAGGCAATGATTGGGGCCAAGATAAACCAGCTTCCTGTCCTAATTTTACAATTTGCAGCTTAATCAGGTGATTCATCTTTTCCACTTGATCACTTGATTGAGGATTATATGGGGTGTGAAGTTGCCAATCTATTCCCAAAAGCTTACTAACTTGTTGAACAACCTTTGCAATGAAGTGTGGCCCCCGATCTGATGAGATTACCTCAGGAACCCCAAATCTCGGTATGATTTCTTGCAACAATGCTTTTGTTACCTCCCTAGCTTTATTGGTTCGGCAAGGGAACGCTTCCGGCCATCCAGAAAAGGTGTCTGTTAAGACCAACCCCCCTTTTCTTGGGAGTTCTGAGAAATCAATTTGCCACTGTTGTCCTGGATAATTCCCTTTCCCTATTTGGCCGGGCCGAGCTTTAGTTCCTGTTTTAGGATTATTCTGCAAACAAACCTCGCACTGCTGTGTTACTTGTTTAATAGTGGTATTACAGGTTTCGGGCAAATATCAGCCTGCTCAGATATTTATACAGGGTCTCTGTTCCCCAATGGGATTTTCTATGCTCTGCCATAACTACGGCCTATAGCAATGCAAGGGGTATTATTATTTTACCTTGTGGAGTTTTTGCCCACTTATCCTCTCCTATCTTCCCTTCTAGGTCTTCAATTAATTTCTGATCTTCTTTAGAGTACCTGGGTTCACAATCAATTTGTATTTTGCCGTCTGGGACCAAAGATTGCACTCCTAGATCGCTTTCCTCAGCCGCCCTTTTGGCCTCTCGGTCCGCCATGGAGTTGCCCAATTCCCGAGCGGTGTTTCCTTTCTGATGAGCTTTACAATGCATAATATCCACCTTTTCGGGCAGTTGCACCCCTTCCAGGAGCTTAAGAATGTCTTCAGCATGTTTTATATGTTTCCCTTGGGTAGATAGGAGTCCTCTCTCTTTCCATACAGCTCCATGAGCATGGACTACCCCAAAGGCGTATTTGGAGTCTGTCCAGATGTTAATTTTCTTGCCTTTAGCTAATTCCAATGCTCGGGTCAAGGCTATTATTTCTGCTTTTTGTGCCGATTTATTCGGGGCAAGGGCTTTGGACTCTATTACCTGATCTGCAGTGGTTACCGCGTATCCTGCCTTGCGGACGCCTTGTCGAACAAAGCTGCTTCCGTCCGTGTACCAGGAATCTTTGTCATCTTCCAGCGGCTCCTCTTTCAGATCAGGTCGGCTGGAGTAGACTGCTTCAATCATTTCCAAGCAATCATGTGACACTGGTTCCCCCGTTGTCCTGCTGAGAAAAGATGCTGGATTGACAATGTTAGTAACCACTATTTCCACATCATCCTGTTCCACCAGGACAGCCTGATATTTGAGGAACCTTTGTGGCGAGATGTTGCTGTATGTCGCTGTTGAGACGGACACGACATACACAGGTTCAAGTAGTATTCATTTATTATATAATTAATTCCATCTAACTCTTGCAGGTTCCAGCACACTTTTATACTAATTCTAACAGTGCACGCGACATAAGCAATTAGGTGATTGGTTAACTACAGCTGTTCACGCGCCTTAGCCTAATACATGATTGGTGATCACGCGCTCTATATAATCCAAGCCAAATTCATTACATCAGACAATTAGTGCAAAAACACAGTCCAGTTTCTTATCTTACAGTTCCTCCTTATCTTACGGTTCCCTGGCTCTCCCAGCACCTGCAAGTTGTTTTCCATTTCTTCTGTTCAGGGAGTTTTCAGATCTGCAGGGGTACACAGCAATCTCTCCAAGGTCAGTTTCTTCATCTTCTGTCCTGGGATCCACAGACCAGCCGCAGTTTCCCACAGCGAGAGCCAGTGCCCTCCCTTCACCTTCAATACTGCTGATAAAGTATGAGACACCAGTACTGTAAGCTTTTGTCCCAGCGTAAACTTACGTGCTTCTTGGATGTTCAGCACCACTGCTGCTACTGCCCTCAGGCAGCTAGGCCAACCTTTACTTACTTCATCAAGTTGCTTGGAAAAGTATGCCACTGTCCTCCGATATGGTCCCAGATTTTTTTGAGCCAAGATTCCTAGGGCTATTTCCTGCTTCTCATAAGAGAACAGCCAGAAGGGCTTAGTAGTGTCCAGTAAGCCCAAAGCAGGGGCTTCCATCAGCTTTCTCTTTAGCTGATGAAACGCTTTATCTGCTTCCTCATTCCAGGTGAGGTCTTTTGAATTAGATTTTAACAGTTCATAAAGCGGTTTTACCAGGAGTCCGTAGTTGTATATCCATAGGCGACACCATCCCGTCATTCCTAGGAACGTGCGGAGTTCTTTGGCTGTCTGCGGTCGAAGGGTCTGACAGATAGCCTCCTTCCTCGCCGTCCCGAGGGTCTGTTGGCCCGCAGTTATCTTGTATCCGAGGTAAACCACTTGCTGTTGAGCTATTTGGGCTTTCTGTGGAGACACTCGATATGCATTAAATCCAAGGAAATTCAGCAAGCTAACTGTCCATACTATACACAGTTCTTTCGTGTCGGTGGCTATCAACAGATCATCTACATATTGCAATATTACCCCAGCTCCGTGTGGTCGTTCCCATTGTTCCAAGTCTTTTGCTAATTGATTTCCAAAAAGAGCGGGGCTATTCTTAAACCCCTATGGTAACACAGTCCATGTTAGTTGTGTCTTTCTCCCAGAGTCTGGGTTTTCCCATTCAAATGCAAACAGCAACCGGCTTTCTGGGCTCAAGGGTAGGCAAAAGAAGGCATCTTTCAGGTCCAATACGGTAAACCAAGCCAATTCAGGTACTAACTTAGTTAATAATGCATAGGGGATTGCTACAACAGGAGGCAGATCTTCAACAATTCTATTAATAGCTCTGAGATCCTGTACTATTCGATAACTACCATCTGACTTCTTGACTGGTAGAATGGGAGTGTTGTATTCCGATTCACACTCCATTAACAGTCCATATTTGATGAACCAGTCAATTATTGGTTGGATTCCTTCCCTATCTTTCATCCTAAGGGGATATTGCCTAATTCTTACCAGTTGTGCCCCCAGTTTGAGTCTAACTACTATCAGGGAAGCACTTTTCGCTTTTCCTGGCATTTCTGAGGCCCATACCCCTGGATACACTTGGTTCTGGATTTCCTCAGATACCCCTGAACTGACAGGAGTATCTATGAGGGCCAGACTCAAGAGTTCAATTAACTGATCATTTCCCATTCGAAGTTCCACTTTTCCTTTCTCAATTGTTCCAATAAGTCTTGCCCCAACAGAGGCTTTGGTGAATTTGGCATATATAAAAATTTATGTATTCCCAATTTAAATTCAAGAGGTTTTAAAAAGTACGCCTTTTCACTTTGGCCAGTAGCTCCCCTTACCGTTACAAAATTGTCAACTACAGGTGTCAAAGCTTGATTTAAAACTGAGAATGTTGCTCCAGTGTCGACCAAAAATTCCATAGTCTGTTGTTGTTTCCCTAGCTCTAATATAACCAGTGGATCCGCTAGGGTAGATTCCCCGGGTCCCCTGCGGAGAAGGGATTTGGAGATGTTCTGAGACGACTCAATATGAGTTAGCTGCAAGAAGTCTCGTTTATTGCGCAGTTCTTATTGCTTATATAGACAGTTTTTGCCAATAATCCTGAGACCACACCTTTTCTACACCATTATTGGATGATACATACGCTTGTCATATTTAACAGCTTATTTCAAACAGACACCCGCCTAGCGAAGCTCTGCTCTAAGCAAACACTACTCCCTTATCATACTGCATAGTTTTCTTATCCTTTACTTCAAGGGCATTCTGCCCTTGAGGCCTAACTTTCAAGCTCCAGTCCTTATTTACACAGGGTTTTCTTCGTGCAGTCTCTTTCAAGATCCACACTCCAACAATTCCCCCTTTCTTTTCTTGCACGAAGAAAACCCTGCGCACAAGGCTGGCAACCCCAGTTACTAGCATATTGTTTTGGTACAGCCTTGCAAAAGCAGTTTCTAGCATACTACTTCCCTTTCCGAGGGCTTTACTATTTCCACTATACCCAAGATTCCACTGAGCAGGAGGGTGTCAGTCGGCAGGGTCATCGCGGAGAAGGGAGGCAGGCACGGCACCTTCAGGGCGTCCCCTGTTTATCCACACAGTGTGCTCTGCAGCCTCCTTCAGCTCCGCTCTGAGCCATCCCCTTTACACCCTCAACAGAGTCTATGAAAAAGATACTGACTGGGCGTTGCTGCACGCATGGCCAGTGCGTGCAACAAGGCCGCCAGGTATGTGCTCTGCTGGCCAACAGCGGTTTTTGCAGATCGCAACATGTTGTTCAACAACAACCCTCCCAGCTTCCTTTTTCAAAGTTACGTGCTCACAACTAAGTCCAGTTTGTAATTCTTTGTCATTAATTTGGTGCCAGTTAATTCTTCTCCTTCCAGTAGCTCCCTTCTGATTGGAAAAGACGCACAAAGCATATATACAAGCAATATATACAAGCAACTTTCACACACGTAATATACTAAATCATAAGAAACATAAAGACAGTTTACATACCAATATGCAATCTTCTATTACAATTCTTTTGAACCATTTTTCTCATTCTGCGTCTCTGTCATCCCTGTTTGATCTGTCAAATCTTGGATCCCTTTTTCTCTATCTCACTTCACTGGAATTTTACACAATTTACACAATTTACACAATTTACACATGCTTTTCTTCGTGCAGTCTCTCCAATGATCCATGTCCATTGGCTATAAGCCAAGCTCCAACGATTCCCCCTTTCTTTTCTTGCACAAAGAAAGCCCTGTGCACGAGACTGGAAATAGCTTGCTGAATAAGTTTCCATAGAATTCCTAAGCCAAGTAATAATAAGAGTATTATGATGAGCCATCGCAAGCCTTCTTTTACTAGGCTTAACAGCCATGGTGACAGGTTGCCAAACAAGCCTTTTAACCAGGAGTCGAACCAACTATCCTCTACCACAATTTTCCTTGAATGTTCCTTAAGCCATTGCAATTGTTTGTGGATGGACTCACTATGGTCACTTAGATTAAAACAACACATGCCTTCAAATTCTTCACAGCCGTGTCCTTGAGCTAGAAGCAAAAAATCAATAGCCGCACGATTCTGTAAAATAGCGTGCCTAAGGCTATTTTGGTCTAATAGTAATTGTTCTAAGATTGTTTTAACGTTAAATGAGTTCATTCAATAACAGCTTGTCCCGTAGGCGAATGAGGGATACTGGTAGTGTGAGTCACTCCCCAATCCTGTAAAAGGGTACTATACCGGACCACTGTCTGTCCCGATTTTCTTATATTCAAAACAATTGAATATAAGTAATATCAGTTTGCCATAATTCATTGGCACATAAACCTCTTGGATTTACTCCTGTTGTAATATTTGAAGGCACAATATGTTGACAGTCAGGGCAGGCGCGTACAATCTGCTGAGCTTGATCTGCTGTCTGACCTGATGGAGAGCATCATCTACCACCAATTGACAAATTGTAGGACTATTCATCATTCCTTGAGGCAGTACAATCCAATGATATAGTTGTGTGGGTCGTTCATTGTTAAGCACTGGAACTGAAAAGGCAAATCTGGGACAATCGTTAGGGTGTAAATAAAAAAAGTAAAAAAAAAAACCAATCTTTTAAATCAATCACCATCAAATGCCACATTCAGATATCATAGTAGGATTTGGTACACCTGGTTGTAAAGCCCATATTGGTGACGTGATTGCATTAATAGCTCTTAAATCCTTTAGCATAAATCTCCATTTTCCTGATTTCTTTGGGATAACAAATTGTCGTGGGTTAGGCCGCTCCAGCAACCGAACCCTCACAGCCGCTCACTCACCCTCCCCCACCCCCAGGAATGAGGGAGAGAATTAAAGGAGAAACGGGAAACCCGTGGGTTGAGATAAGAACAATTTAATACAGATGATTTAATACACAGTGTAGATGCTCACCACTCCCTCTTATCCGCAGCCCGTCTCGTCCCGAAGCTGCAATCCCGGACGAACGCGAGGCCCTGAAATAGAGAGGGGCAGAGAGAGATAGTACTCCGAGAGTGGGAGTACTGGAAGAGAGAGGAAAGAAAAAAAAGGCAATAGAGCAAAAGCGCAGCAAGCGCAAAAGAGCACAAGCGGTGAAAGAGCCAAAGCGCAAAAGCCCTTCTGTCCGGCTGTCCCTCACTTTTATACTGGGCATGACGCTGCATGATATGGAATACTAATTGGCCAGTTTGGCCCTCAATCTTAAGTTCCACCACAAATCACAAGAGGAATCGTGGCCCCCTTGTCCCGGCTATGCTCCCCCCTTATCCCGCCGTGCTTCTGCACTCCGGCACACTGAAAAGTCCTTGGAGTCTCACGTCCAACCACAAACATCAGCTCGCTATCAACATTCTTCTCAGAGCGAGCCTCTGAGTAAAACCAAAACATGGAGCTCTTCTATCTGCTTCTTATGTTGGGGGCTCCAGAACTGGACGCAGTACTCCAGGTGAGGTCTCACGAGGGCAGAGCAGAGGGGGAGAATCACCTCCCTCGACCTGCTGGCCACGCTCCTCTTGATGCAGCCCAGGATGCGGTTGAGCTTCTGGGCTGCAAGAGCACATTGCCGGCTCATATTGAGCTTCTCGTCCACCAGTACTCCCAAGTCCTTCTCCTCAGGGCTGCTCTCGATCCATTCTCCGCCCAGTCTGTATTTGTGCCTGGGATTGCCACGACCCAGATGTAGGACCTTGCATTTGGCCTTGTTGAACTTCATGAGGTTGACACGGGCCCACCTCTCCAGCCTGTCGAGGTCCCTCTGGATGGCATCCCTCCCTTCCAGCGTGTCGACGGCACCACACAGCTTGGTGTCATCGGCGAACTTGCTGAGGGTGCACTCCATGCCACTGTCCATGTCACCGACAAAGATGTTGAAGAGGGCCGGGCCCAACACGGACCCCTGAGGGACGCCACTCGTGACCGGTCTCCACTTGGACATCGAGCCGTTGACCACTACTCTCTGAGTGCAGCCATTGAGCCAATTCTTTATCCACCGAGTGGTCCATCCATCAAACCCATGCCTCTCTAGTTTAGAGAGAAGAATGTCGTGCGGGACAGTGTCAAAAGCTTTGCACAAGTCCAGGTAGATGATATCCGTTGGTCGACCCTTGTCCACCGATGCTGTCACCCCATCATAAAAGGCCACCAAGTTGGTCAGGCACGATCTGCCTTTGGTGAAGCCATGTTGGCTGTCACCCACCACCTCCTTGCTCTCCATGTGCCTTAGCATGGTTCCCAGGAGAATCTGCTCCATGACCTTGCCAGGCACAGAGGTGAGGCTGACCGGCCTGTAGTTGCCCGGGTCCTCCTTGTTCCCCTTTTTAAATATGGGGGTTATGTTCCCTCTCTTCCAGTCAGCGGGGACCTTGCCAGACCGCCTCGACTTCTCAAATACAATGGCCAGTGGCTTGGCAACTTCATCCACCAGTTCCTTCAGGACCCGCGGATGGATCTTATCAGGTCCCATGGACTTGTGCACCTTCAAGTTCCTCAGATGTTCCCGAACCTGCTCTTCAAGTACAGTGGGCGGTGGTTCATCCTCACAGTCCCTGCTAGTTCTTTCCACAGCTTGGGTGGTAAGACAAGAGGCTTTATCAGTGAAGACTGAGGCAAAAAATTCATTGAGTAACTCAGCCTTCTCTATGTCCCGGGTAACCAGAGCACCAGTATCCTTCCGGAGGGGGCCTACATTCTCTTTGGACTTCCTTTTGTCCCCTACATACCTATAGAAGCATTTCTTATTGCTTTTTATATCCCTTGGCAAATTCAATTCCTTCAGGGCTTTAGCCTTCCTCACCTGATCCCTGGTCACTCGTACAGCTTCTCTGTATTCCTCCCAGGCTATCTGTCTCTGCTTCCACCCTCTATAGGCTATCCTCTTCATTTTCAGTTGGTCCAGGAGCTCCTTGCTCATCCACGCGGGCTTCCTGGTCTTTTTGCCCGACTTGTTCTTCATCGGGATGCACCTCTGCTGAGCTTGGAGGAGGTGCTCCTTGAATGTGGACCATCTTTCCTGGGCCCCTCGTCCCTCCAGGGCTGCCTCCCACGGCACTTTGCCCATCAGGTCCTTGAAGAGGCCAAAGTCCGCCTTCTTGAAGTCTAGGGTACAGAGCTTGCTGAATGGTTTCCTTGCTGCCCCATGGATCTTGAACTCCACCGTGTCGTGGTCACTGCAGCCAAGGCTGTCCTTAAGTTTCACATTGCCCACCAGTCCCTCCCTGTTGGTGAGCACAAGGTCAAGCATGGCACCCCTCCTTGTCGGCTCCTCTTTTTAAACATATCCTACATTTTACAGTTGTTATTTTGGCTATTTCTAGCATTTTTACTGAGACTATGTGTCTCCTTAGGAGAGCTTTCAATGCTTCTGCTCCTCAATGACATTCCTTATGTTTTGTTTTTATTATTTCCCTCATTAAAGATGGTGGGATTATTACTTGGCCTGTTATTGTCACCCACCATCCTGCCAAAATTTTCTTTGCATTTAGTAACTTTCCCAATTTTTCATTTTCTTCTGAGTATTTAGGTTTATCTCTCAGTAATGTAATAGTTTTAGTAGGAATTAATGCCATTTGTAAAGCATTTCTTTTTTGCAATCTCCCTTGCAGCTCTGTCTGTCAAATTATTTCTTATAATTGCTTTAGCATTCCCTGACTGGTGTGCTTTATAGTGCATGATTGTTATCTTAGTCAGCTTCTGAACTGCTTGTGTTAATTGTAAAATTTTTTCCTTATATTTGCCTCTTTGCAACCACTCCTCCAAAAAAGGACTGTCGTGGGTTAGGCCGATCCGGCAACTAAACTCCACGCAGCTCTCCCACTCCAGTAAAGTGGAGAGGAGAAAAATGTGATAAAAGAGCTGAGGGTCGAGACAAGAACAGAGCAGCACCCACCAACCACGGTCCCGGGCAAAAGAGGCTCAGTTTCCTTTAAGCAAAACAGTTTATTAACAGCTACCTACAAAGAGAAAAGCAAACAAAAACGGTTACTTGAGAGGATAACAAGAAAACAAGGCCAGGTCTTAAAAACAACACCACTCCCCCCCTTTGCCTTTTCTTCCCAGCTCTACCTCCTTCCCCCAGCGGCGCAGGGGGCAGGGAATGGGGGAGTGCAGGTCAGTTCATCCCATGTTGTTACTGCCGCTTCTCTTAAAGGAGAAGGAGTCCTTACACCATTGTCCCTTGCTCCAGTGGATCCCCTACTCACGAGGAAAATCCACAGACTTCTCCAGCGTGACCGCAGGATGCAATCCTTACCCCATCAGACTGCTCCAAGTGCGGGCTTTACCACAGTCTTGAATTCTTAGGGAGTTGTTGCCACTCGCTCTGGTGTGGGTCGTCATACAGACTTTAAATGCGCTCTGGCATGGGTCATCATATCGACCTTAAATGCGTCTCCGTACAGACTTTAAATGCGCCTCGACCTGTGCCCATGATTCACAACAGTCTTCGGGCTCAGGCATCTCCTTTAAACAAAACACCTCCTCATCGGCGGGGGTTGTCCATGGACTTTAGATGCGTACTGTACTCAGGCTCTGGCATCTCTTCTCCTCAATGTGGATCGTTCCACGGGCTGCGAGTGGGTCTCTGCTCCCCTGAGGACTGCCTTTGGCTGTGAGGGGGACGCTTGCAAGGGGACTCAACTGCAGCACATGTTGTCCCGTTCCATCTTCACTGACCTGGTGTCTGTGTGGCCGTTCGTCTCAGATATCAGTCTTTTCTGGGTGAACTCGGCCTGGTGGGCACCCCGGGAGCGGGGCTCTCCCCAAGTTCCCCAAGCGGCTCCACCGCAGCCATCCTCAGCGGGTGGCACTGGCCCAGCACGGGTCGCTGTCTGGCCGGGCGCCGGGAGCAGGGGCCGTGTCCCCCTCCCCTCTCTTCACTCCTGGGCACAGGCACACCTTTCCGGTTCCTTTGTCCCGACGTAAATAGGGCAATTTGCAGAGGCTCCGATTGGCTCAAGCTCCGAGGGGGATGGGAGTCTGTTCTGATGGGCAGGTTCTGCCACCCGGACCTCCCCCCTCACATCAAATCATGACATAGGTGAATCAATTCCATGGAGAATTCTAACCACGAATTTGACTAAATTGGAACATAAAAATAAAAATACACAGTATAAACAAAAAACTGTTATAAAATTGCAAGAAAAAGTGAAAATTAAAAAAAAAACAGTGAAAAGTTACAGGAAATCGAGCTGATTGTGAGAAACTATTAAATCGTGTTTTTACTAAGATAGGAAGGTTTTGGAATGTAGGATGGTTCTTATGATCAGTCAATAAAGAAAAGAATAAGCCAAATGATCATGGAATGAAAATGTGATAAAACTAATCAAACATCGAATAAGGTGACAAGTTAGGACTCTGTCTGGTCAATGACCATTTTATCACAATTCCAGTACATGGCAAAGGCTACTTGGTGTTTTACTTGGGACAGATCGCGACTTTCTCAGTCTCCGAGGGCTGAGAAAGTGTATCCAGGGGTATGGGCTTCTGAGATTCCAGGTAAAGCAAAGAACGCTGTACTGATAAAGGTGGAAGTAAAACCTGGTTCTGGTGCAGTTAGAATAAAACAATATCCTTTAAGGTTGGTAGACCCAAAGGGCATAAAAGAAACAATTGAAAAAATCCAGAAGTTTGGGTTACTGATTGAATGTGAATCAGAATATAATACCCCAATTTTACCAGTAAAGAAACCAGATGGGAAATACAGAATAGTACAAGATTTAAGAGCAATAAAGAGAATTGTGGAGGATCTGTATCCAGTAGTAGCAAATCTGTACACTTTGTTAACCAGTCTGAAAGAAACATATGAATGGTTCACAGTTCTGGATTTAAAGGATGCATTCTTGTGCCTCACCTTGGCCCCTGAAAGCCGTAATTTATTTGCTTTTGAATGGGAAAACCCCGATTTGGGACGTAAAACTCAACTCGCTTGGACAGTGTTACCTCAAGGATTTAAAAACAGCCCTACAATTTTTGGGAACGAATTAGCAAGGGAATTGGAACTTTGGGAAAGGCCTCCAGGCAATGGCATTCTTTTACAATATGTGGATGATATTTTGATAGCTACAGAAAAGAGAGAAGAGTGTAAAGAACGGACTGTGAATTTATTGAACTTCCTTGGATTAAGTGGTTATCGAGTGTCATTACAGAAAGCCCAAATCCTGCAGAGGGAGGTGATCTACTTGGGATACCTGATTTCCCAGGGACAACGACAACTTGGAAATGAAAGGAAGGAGGCCATCTGCAAGACTCCAGAACCAACTACAGTAAAGGAACTTCGAACTTTTCCAGGAATGACAGGTTGGTGTTGTTTATGGATTCATAATTATGGACTATTAGTGAAATCTTTATATGAACTTCTGAAAGACAATCAGAAACAATTAATCTGGACTGACGAGGCCAAAAGAGCCTTCAAAGAATTAAAATTAGAACTGATGAGAGCCCCTGCTTTGGGCTTGCCAGATGTGACGAAACTTTTTTGGCTGTTTGCATATGAAAAACGAGGAGTGGCCCTGGGAATTTTAGCCCAAAAGCTGGGACCCTACAAGCGAGCAGTAGCATATTTTTCCAAACAATTGGACGCAGTCAGCAAAGGATGGCCAGGATGCCTCCGGGCAGTGGCGGCTGTCGTCGTAATCATTCGAGAGGCTCGCAAGTTTACCCTAGGGCAGAAAATGATTGTTTATACTTCCCACACAGTAATTTCTGTCTTAGAACAGAAAGGTGGACATTGGTTATCACCGTCAAGATTCTTAAAATATCAGGCGATCCTGATGGAGCAGGATGATGTGGAAATCGTTACATCTACAATAGTTAACCCTGCCTCTTTCCTGAGTGATAAATAGGAAACTGAACCCATCGTACATCACTGCATAGAGACAATTGAACCTGCCTGTGCGAGCAGACCGGACCTGAAAGAAGAACCACTGGAAGAGGCCGATCATACCTGGTACACAGACAGGAGCAGCTTTGTGAAGAATGGAGTCTGAATGGCCGGGTATGCGGAGACAACAACTGATCAGGTAATAGAAGCAAGATCTCTCCCAAAAGGTACGTCTGCACAGAGGGCAGAAATAATTGCCTTGGTGAGAGCGCTGGAGCTTGCTGAAGGACTGCGAGTAAATATATGGACAGATTCAAAGTCTGCCTTTGGTGTAGTACATGCTCATGGAGCGATCTGGAAAGAACGAGGACTTTTAACCACACAAGGAAAAGGTATTAAACATGCCGATATGATACTGCGACTTTTAGAAGCAGTCCAGCTTCCAACTTCCAATGTGGCCATCATGCATTGTAAAGGACACCAAAAAGGTAACACTGAGAAGGAGGTGTGTAACGAATTGGCTAATCATAAGGCGAGGCAAGCAGCGGAACAAGGTGAGGTATTAAGTTTGATCCCAGAAAAATCCTTATCACTACCTGAAAAGGTAGAATATGATGAAAAAGATAAAAAGCTTATCAAAGATTTAAAAGCGAAGGTTAATCCATCAGGATGGGCAACAGTAGAGGACAATCGAATAATAGTTCCCTTTAGAATACTATGGATGTTGATAAGAACTGAGCATGGCAAAACTCATTGGGGAACAGAAGCTTTAGACAATTCTCTCTCTAAGCAAATAATAGCCCGAAGTTTATTTCAAACTGTGAAAAATGTGGTTAGTAAATGTGAAACCTGTTTAAAGAATAACTCAAAGGTAGAAAATCGGGTAAAGTTTGGCAATATTGGCAAAGGATGTGTTCCAGGTCAAAATTGGCAAATAGACTTCTCGGAATTGCCTAGGAAAGGGGGGTATAGATATCTGTTAGTATTAACAGATACCTATTCCGGATGGCCTGAAGCATTTCCCTGTCGGACTAACAAAGCCCAAGAAGTGACTAAAGTTTTGTTCAGAACATGAGTGGGGCTGGGACAGGAACAATGAGGCTCCCCTCTTGACAGGAACAATCGGAGAAGGGATCCAAATAGGTTGCCAAATGATCAGTGGAACCATCCATGAGAAAGCAACTCAAATTACTGTAGAAGGAACCAATAATTCTGTGCTCACAAAGAATCTTTGTGCCCTCGAAAATGAAAAACTGGAATGCTGGAGCAATTTTACATTAACCCAGCCTGTCTTTATAATCTGTCTCCACCTAGCACAATGCCACCTATGCTAAATACTCTGTTTTTTGAAATTGGACCTTACGTAATTCAGAATATGGGTCAACAGATATTGTTGAACCCGTCATGTTATTACAGATGCACTTGGTGCAGCCCAAAACAATATCTCTTTAGCTCTCATCCAAGAGAGATGAGCTCTCATCCATCCATCTTTAGCTGCATCCAAGCTCAATTGTGGATCCAATCCACAACAGCTATGATTATAAAGGAAGGTGAAGAAGGCACTTTACCCAATGAGATTCATAAAGTGATATTGGATAAGGCAAATAATTTTGAAAAAAGATTCTAATCTTGGTGGCGGTTAGTTAATTTTACTTATGATCCCAAAAATGATATGGTCACAGCCTTTGTGTTAACTATACACAATGCTTCGGTATACACAATATATCCAATCATTGCATTAGGATTGAATCACAATGGAACTACATTATATCCCTTGGAACACAGAGTGTGGGCACGAAAGAATGAGAATAAATGGCAAACAATTGACATTAGCACGTGTTGTGCAAGGGCAACAAGGATTCATTTGTGAAAGCAATACCATCAGAGCTCAAGACATCTGTCTTGACACTGAACAGAATGTTTGTCATTTTGAGATACATCCTGACGAAAAACCTAAAACTGTAAGAACTTCCTGTAATTCCATTTTGGTAGATAAGGTTACTAGAAATATGAATGATCACTCTAACCTTTGTATCTGTAATTTTGTAACTATCACAGGATGTGTTTTTACTTATTTAGCTCCTATCACCAATTAACCAAATTGACTACTCACAATTCTTAAACATGAACAATAAGATTTTTTGCGAAAGAATTCGCAAGGATAAAGAAAAGGGGGGAATTGTTACCCAACAATAAAGGGGTTAAAGTTTTGTGTAACAGTTTGATGAAGGGTTCAGTTGGCAGTAGGTGATTTACACATACCTAAAGAAACTAACAAGAAGTCCATCCTTGAAGCTGTCAGCAGTGATTAAAACAGAGACTCTTTGTCAAGAACTGTCTGCTCTTGGAGGGAACATCCCAGAAACTGCAGAAACTGCATAAACTTTGTTATCATGTTTTTCTAAACTGTGAACATGCAGTGACTTGGGGGAAAAGGTAATTCTGGCAGGGGGAGATCACGACCACCGACTCACGGACCACCTACCCTAATTACACCCCAGACCCAAAAGAAAGGGGCGGAGGAGGAAAACTGAGCATGCAAAGTAATTTACATGAAAAGCGAGAGAAAATAAACCAATTGTTTCAGAATATGTAAATATGTTATGAATTATGCATGATTATAGTGTATAACTAATTTTCTGTCCAGAAGCCGGTGTGCACGCTAGGAGGAGAAATCCCCCGTGCACCCAGCGCTGCAATAAAGAATACCTGCTTTCTAAAACTTTAAAACAAGTCTTGGAAAGTTCAGTTTCCTTTTCAGGTATCACCGGATAGCCGAGCACTACGGGCGCCGGTGTGGGACACAAAGGCACTGGAGCCGCCGCCGCCACGATACCTCCTGCTCCTCTTGGCTGCGGTAGAACCCCGGCTGCTATTCCTGACTGCAGCAATGACGGAGCCGTAGGAAGGACAGATCCCACTGAAGTAACTGGCTGTACAGGTGGCTGTAGCGCGGAGGAGGAAGGGGGAGGCCGCTGGGGCGAGGGGTGGGAGATACTCCAATGCTTTGCTTTGTCCGGTTAGTTTTGCTAACTGTTCCACTGGAGAGGGGTGTTCCAGCATCACAAAATCATGTGGAGAGGGATACTTAGGCAGAACATAATCCCGCGGGGAGGAGTAGGACCCCCGCGCAGTCCCCACGACTTTCTCAGTCTCCGAGGGCAGCGGAGACGCGGTGGGTACGCTGCCCGTGCTGTCCGGGGTCAGTCCTCCCTCAGATAACTCATCGTCCCCTTCAGAACCTTCACCCGCAGATTCGTCAGAGCCCGGTAATTCTTTTCCTTCTCTTCCTGCTGTCCACTGCTGCATTATGTCATATAGGGAGCCCCACGTACATAGCAGGTTGACTATGCTCTTATCTCCAAACATGGTCTCATGAATTAACTTATCCCCTAACAGTTCCCAAGCTTCTGGGTTAAGGGCAGTGTTAGGATCAGCCACAAACTCATGTTCTGCTGCCCAATTTAGCAATTCACAGAGAGCTTCGTCACTTATGTCAGCTCCCGTGATCGTTATCACAGATTTGAAGGCAGAAAACATCATGCTTTCTTTCACGGAGCTTTGCCCCATCTTTTCAGTCTAGAGTTCCGTCCCCGGAGCCCCGGGAAGGGGGGTGCACGTACCTTCTAAATTCAGTTGCAGTTGTATCACGTCGGGGTCACCAAATGTCGCTGTTGTACCGAGGACGGAGAGAAAAACGACATAGAACTCAGGTCCAGGAGAAAATGCCAAAATGCCAATATTTAATTAATTACAAATCCATATATATAACATGGTTCGCAAGAATGGCCAAGGCTATTGGTCGCTTGACCATCCACCTCCCAGAGTGATTGGCTAAATGCTACAACACCCATTTCAAAACAACTTTCCCAGTGTGCCATAAACAAGACTGCATAACAAGCTACAGGTGCAAGATAAAGTCTTAGTTTACAAAAACCTCAAACTGTTTCTCAGCTAGCCTGCATGGGAAAAAGAACTTTCACAGGATGCTGCAGCAGCTGGAAAATTTCTCTGCTTCTAGCTTTTTAGTATCCACACTGCTCTAGCGTGAGTCCCTTCCACAGGGTGCAGTCCTTCAGGAACAGACTGCTCCAGCATGGGTCCCCCATGGGGTCACAAGTCCTGCCAGAAAACCTGCTCCAGCATGAGCTCCTCTCTCCACGGGTCCACAGGTCCTGTCAGGAGCCTGCTCAAGTGCAGGCTTCCCACAGAGTCACAGCCTCCTTTGGGCATCCAACTGCTCTGGCGTGAGGTCCTCCATGGGCTGCAGGTGGATCTCTGCTCCACTGTTAACCTCCACGGGCTGCAGGGGGACAGCCTGCCTCGCCATGGTCTTCACTATGGGCTGCAGAGGAATCTCTGCTCCGGCACCTGGAGCACCTCCTCCCCCTCTTTCTTCACTGAACTTGGTGTCTGCAGAGTTGTTTCTCTCATATAGTCTCACTCCACTCTCCAGCTGCAATTGCTGTTGTGCAGTTTTTTTCCCCCCCTTCTTAAATATGTTATCACAGAGGTGCTACTGTAATTCAACAATGAAGGGGTTAAAATTTTTGTGTAAAAATTTCATGAAGGGTTTAGTAGGCAGTTTGCACATACCTAAGGAACATAACAAGATGAGCATCCTTGAAGCTGCCAGGAGTGATTAAAACAGAGACTCTTTATCCAGAACTGTCTGCCCTTGGAGGAAACATCCCAGAGAACATATAAACTTTGTTCTCATGTTTTTCTGAGCTGTGAACATGCAGTGACTTGGGGAAAAGGTAATTCCGGCAGGAGGAGATTGTGACCACCGACTCATGGACCATCTCCCCTAAACACACTCCAGACCCAAAAGAAAGGGGCGGAGGAAGAGAACTGAGCATGCGAAGTAATTTACATGTAAAGTGAGAGAAAATTAACCAATTGTTTAACAATGTTTAATTGTTTAACAATGAATATGTAAACATGTTATGAATATGCATGACTGTAGTGTATAACTAAGTTTCTGTCCAGGGGCCAGGTGTGCATGCCAGGAGGAGATATCCCCCATGCACCTGGCGCCGCAACAAAGTAATGCCGCTTTCTAACACTGCAAACTGTGTTAGAGAGTTTCTGTCTGGATTTTCGGTGACACTACCACTGTCGCTGATTGGCTCGGCCTTGGCCAGCGGCAGGTCCGTCTTGGAGCTGGCTGGCATTGGCTCCATTGAACATAGGGAAAGCTTCAGGCATCTTCTCACAGAAGCCACACCTGTAGCTCCCCCGCTACCAAAACCTTGCCACACAAACCCAATGCAGTTGTGTCAAGTTTTACAGCTTGGCCATCAGTACGGGATAAAGGAAGCACAAAACAAAAAAAAAGAGAACCTAGTGTCATGGTAGAAATGTAAAAAGATATATAATTGCAGTACTGTTGACAGAATAATCCAAGATATTCCCCCTCTAGCAGCTGCTTTAAAATATGGGTGTCTTTGACGAGGCCTTAAAAATAGCCTCGTATTGACCAAAAGCCATACTCCTAAAAGAGGAACAATATTCAGTTGTAAAAAATCTTCAATTCAAAGTCCAGGACATTTGGTTTGGGCAATGAGTGATGGAACTTAGACGACACATTTACCTCTAAATGGTAAGGTAAAGCAAATAACTCTAGGCATGCCAACATTATGTGCAATTCAGAAAAAAGCTCCTTTTAGAGGAACTTCAGAAAATTTGAAATTGGAATGAACAAAAAAGTCAGAAATAAATAAAGAATGGAATGAACCTTCTTCAGGGGTAAAAATAAGTTGAGCACTGGAATCTTTATTGACTCCTTTAGCAATATATAGAAACAGAGAATAGACATATCAGCTAACAGGTCAGGTAAAAAAAAAAAAAAATTGGCAAATATAACCAGGAAGGGATTTAAGGATTTGAATGTACAATTACAAGCCACATCGAAAATGACTTTACAAAACAGAATGGCTTTAGATATGCTCTTACTCAAAGAGCATGGGGTCTGTGGGTACCTGAAAGATAGAATTGACCGTTGTTGCATACACATTCCAAATGTGACTCAAGATGTAGAACATGACTTGGACTTACTAGAGAAAGTGGAGGAGAGGACTCAAGAACTTCAGCAAAACATGCAAGAAAGTTGGATAGGTAAAATTTTTAACGAATTAAGATGGAATTTGAGTTCTTGGATAAAATCATTAATTAGCACTGCAATTGTCTTGTTAATAATCTTTTTGGCGATTATTTTATTTTACTGTTGTTTAAAAAACCAAATAAATAGCAAGACTGCATTTAATCGGATGATTATCCAAGCAGTGGTCAAACAGCAAGACGAAATAAACACTCTCCCAATCATTTTAAAGGTCAAATTTAAGAGCGAGAATGATATGCAATTTTATGTAAAAGAACTTATGTAACAATGATTCAACAAAACAAGTGTATAAAAACCTATGGATTTTGATGCTAGGGTGCACACGCTTGGACGGAGCTATCCCCCGTGCCCCCAGCGCTGAAATAAAGGAGTGTCTGTTCATCTACCTTGTGTAGATGAATTTTATTCCTGGCTGGTAACAGGAACAAGGCTAATTGAGCAAAGGTTAAAAAGTGCACGGTGAAGAAGACTACGAGCCTTCCTCTGAAAGACACCAATAGACGACCACCAGATGGCAGTGCGCATGCGATGAGGGGAGGATCAGATGATAATGAGTTCCTGGAATTAATCTCCATAAGCAACACCTATTCTTAGAATGAATTGCAATAATCCAGCCTATACTAATGATTATGTATGATTATGCGTGATAAATATTTGCCTGTTTCACGGCACGGTGTGCAGACTTGTAGTGAAGAGATCCCCCTTGCACCCAGTGCCACAATAAACATACCTGCTTTATAACTCTCCAGGAGTTGTAGAGTCTGTTTCCGCACGTCAATTTGGCGACCCAGATGGGACCCTCTCTGTCCGGCTGCGGGACCTGCAGTGCTCTTTCTGCCCCTGAGTTATTTTCACATATTGTGTTTTAGGAGCAGCCATGTCCATGCCTTTTAATAGGGCTCCCATACCAATCTTCTGAGCCTGCTCAAGGACCTGAGGATGCCAGGCAGCTTGAGCATCAGGATCAGAAAAGGTATTAGCTCCCATAAGAGCATCTGCTGGAACTCCATATCTAGGATCAGTTGGAGGCAATTGCATATTCCCAGCTGCAGCTCTTTCAGCCATCCTTCTCCAATTGGCCTCAAAAACTGTATATTGTACAGGTTGAAATAATACCTGACCTAAATGCTTAATATCAAATGGAGAGAGCAGCTCAGTATTCAGCACTCTAATAATCTGCATGACTTGAGGAGAACCCAGCCCATATTGTGCCACTTTGGATTGTAAATCTTGGACCACTCTCCAAGCGATAACTTCATGTTTGTCAGACTGACCTGAGTTAGGAAGAGATTTCTGCACAGGAAAGGCTTGGATGATACCCTCTGTGGGCTCACTACCACCTTGATCCACTGTTACATTGCCTTGATCGACCTGCACAGCACTTTGAGGCACTGTAACAACCTGTTCAGGTCCCTTTTCATCTTCAGGCATCCCGACTTTCTCTATTAAATCCCAGTCCCCAGCCTCCAGAGCCCGCCTCTTGACCGCTTCCCAAAACCATTTTGAATTTTTTGGATGCACAGTCACCTTACATTCTGGAAGCGTCCAAGGATGGTTGTGGGCCAGCTGTGTTACTTGTTGCTGGCGTCTGACCACCGCCACAGTTTCCCGCAGTGTAGTAAGCGTGTCCGTAGTAACACTGCTTGCATCGTCGGGCAGGAGTATGTCCGATGGTGTCACAGATGAGGAAGGCTGGCAGGGCACAGGTGCCGGGCCAGCGGGCGGTGTAGCGGCGGAGGCTGTGGACGGTTGTGGAGCCACGCACAGCAATGCAGCTTGGGGCGTTGCGGCTTGCGGCGACACCACTGTCCGTGCAGGCGCCGCTGCTGGGTCTGCCGGCGCCGCGCTCGGCGCCACTTCCGGGGCTGCCGCCGCACCAGTTGGCACAGCCAGCCCAGGTCGTCCTGGCGTGGGTCCAGCAGCGGTAGGCTGCCGCAACACCTCTGGCAGCGCCGTTAGTTGCTGTGATATTGATACCTGAAAAGGAAACTGAACTTTCCAAGACTCGTTTTGGAGTTTTAGAAAGCAGGTATTCTTTATTGCAGCGCTGGGTGCACGGGGGATTTCTCCTCCTAGCGTGCACACCCACCTTCTGGACAGAAAATTAGTTATACACTACAATCATGCATATTCATAACATATTTACATATTCTTAAACAATTGGTTAATTTTCTCTTGCTTTACATGTAAATTACTTTGCATGCTCAGTTCTCTTCCTCCGCCCCTTTCTTTTGGGTCTGGGGTGTATTTAGGGTAGGTGGTCCGTGAGTCGGCAGTCACGATCTCCCCCCGCCGGAATTACCTTTTCCCCCAAGTCACTGCATGTTCACAGTTTAGAAAAACATGATAACAAAGTTTATGCAGTTTCTGGGATGTTCCCTCCAAGGGCAGACAGTTCTTGATAAAGAGTCTCCCTCCTAATCACTCCTGGCAGCTTCAAAGCTTCCAGTTTTTCCTTTTCAAGGGCACGAAGATTCTTTGTGAGCACAGAATTATTAGTTCCTTCTACAGTAATTTGAGTCGCTTTCTCATGGATGGTTCCATTGATCATTCGGCAACCTATTTGGATCCCTTCTCCGATTGTTCCCGTCAAGAGGGGAGCCTCATTGTTCCTGTCCCAGCCCACTCATGTTCTGAGTATATTTGCATTCCATGCATAACTACAGTAGCTAAATTTAAGTTCAATTGTTTGAAAGATGGTCCCATACTTCCTGTGGACTTAAGGTAGGCGTGAGACCATGGACAACTTAGAGTGGAAGTGTTTACCATTTCAATCATACTTATCAGAATTGTGACACCAGGTCAATCTTATTGTAGTTGGTCCTGTGGCTTCTGCTGTCCATTGTTCCTCAGGCGCTTTCTTCACCCAGGAGTAATGAATCCAAGCAGGTCGTTCTCTGATCTTGATCGCCGAGCAGGTTGTCAGCAATATCTGGAATGGTCCATTCCACTTTTCCTCAAGGGGGTGACCTGAAATGGTTTTAACATAAACCCAATCTCCAGGTTTGAATGTATGCACTGGAGAATCTAATCCCTGTGCCCTGGTGGACATTACTACTTTGTTTACTTCTTCCAATTGTTTTCCTAACGCTATCAAATATTGTTGTAAGCCCAATTCTCCAACTTGACTGAGATCTTGCCCTTGATACCTAGTTTGAAATGGTTTCCCATATAAGATTTCAAAGGGACTCAATTTTTCCTTAGTTCTTGGTTTAGTTCGAAGCCTTAATAAGGCAATTGGAATGGCCTGATCCCATCTCAAGTTGGTTTCTTGACAAATTTTGCTTAGTTGTGTTTTTATTAAGTGATGCATTTTCTCCACCTGCCCGCTTGCTTGGGGGCGATAAGGTGTATGCCATTTCCAGTCAATTTCTAAAAATTTACTAACAGATTGCACTACTTGTGATACAAGATGCGGCCCTCTGTCTGAAGAGATTACTTCAGGGACTCCAAACCGAGGGATGATTTCCCTTAACAAAACTTTAGTCACTTCTCGGGCTTTGTTAGTCCGACAGGGAAATGCTTCAGGCCACCCGGAATAGGTATCTGTTAATACTAACAGATATCTATACCCCCCTTTCCTAGGCAATTCCGAGAAGTCTATTTGCCAATTTTGACCTGGAACACATCCTTTGCCAATATTGCCAAACTTTACCCGATTTTCTACCTTTGAGTTATTCTTTAAACAGGTTTCACATTTACTAACCACATTTTTCACAGTTTGAAATAAACTTCGGGCTATTATTTGCTTAGAGAGAGAATTGTCTAAAGCTTCTGTTCCCCAATGAGTTTTGCCATGCTCAGTTTTTATCAACATCCATAGTATTCTAAAGGGAACTATTATTCGATTGTCCTCTACTGTTGCCCATCCTGATGGATTAACCTTCGCTTTTAAATCTTTGATAAGCTTTTTATCTTTTTCATCATATTCTACCTTTTCAGGTAGTGATAAAGATTTTATTGTTGGGTAACACAACTGTGTCCGTTGCTCGCATGGCTTAAAGGGAAGGGGGTATTCAAGGATTCAACAGAAGTTTTTAATACTGACCCTTGGCGAGAGGCGGGACAGGTGCTGTTTGATGCTGCGACACACGGGGACTCGGCAGCGACTGGTTTACTAACAACCTGGCGTCTGGTCTCGGACTCGCTACAACAGCTTAAAGCGGACCGCGCCGCAGCTGCAGTCGCAAATGCCGCCACTAATCTCGCGTCATCAGCGGCAGCCGTAAATGCAGCCACAGCCGTAAATGCTGCCACCAATCCCTCGTCACCAGCTGCAGTGGTAAATCCCATGTCACCTACTACAGCAGGCACTACAGTGGACGGGTGTGACTTGCCACCACCACCCCCCGATTTACCTCCGCCGTCGCCCATCCCTGCTTCTACTTCTACAACTCCCCCCACCTCCTCTCCCCCTCCCGCTGCGCTGCTCGCTCCCTCTTCTATTTTTACAACTCCCTCTTCCACTTCTACAATTCCCTCCTCCACAGACTTACTGGGAGCTGCGATACCGCCGATTGAGATGGAGGGTCCAGATCCCCGCCGTCATTGGCAAAAACTCAAGGAGCAGGCAGAAAAGGAGGGAGAACATGACCTGGCACAGTGTCTTGCTTGTCCGGTTATCAGGACTCCTGATGGGCGTGCTGAATACAGGGGATTAGAGTTTGGGCTAGTGAAAGAGTTAAGAAAGAGCGTATTGGACTATGGTCTCACTTCCCCTTACACCCAAGGGTTGCTGCAATCGGTAATGTTTAATTATGAACTTACTCCTTTCGACATTAAACAGGTAGCAGCGCTCATATTCACACCCACCCAAAAGGTGATGTTTGAATCTCACTGGCACTCTGCCTGCGAACTAAAGACGCTGGAGAACTTTGAGAGACTGGACGATGACCCACTGAGGGGTGCAGGCATCCCTCAGTTAATGGGAGAAGCGCCTGTACATACTTCTCAATTGCAGGCACGCCTTAATCCAGCTATTCTAGCCCAATCCCGTCAGCTAGCATACCAAGCTATGCTGAAAACACCTGATACAGGAAAAGTCATGAGTTCCTTTACGTCCATCCGACAAGGAGCTAATGAACCGTACATGCTTTTTATAGATAAACTAAAGGAAGCAATAGAAAAGCAGGTAGAGAATGAGGCGGCAAGAGAGGCGTTATTAATGAAATTAGCAGTAGAAAATGCCAATGCAGATTGCAAATGTGTATTGGAACCCCTTAGGAATCCCACTATCATTGAAATGATGGAGGCGTGTCAGAAGGTGGGAACGATACAACATAAAATGGAAGCAATGGCAGCTGCCTTTGCAGCCATGAGGGTGGATCATCGGGTTTGTTTTAAGTGCGGGCGGCCTGGTCACTTTAAACGGGATTGCCCTAAAATTTCTGATCCTCCCGAACTTAAGAATGAAGGCCCGGGAGTCTGTTCGAGATGTGGGAAGGGATGCCACTATGTTAGAGCATGTCACTCTAAATATAGTCAAGAAGGGAAATTGCCGCAGGGAAACTTCAGGGGGAACGCGAGTCGCGGGCGTGTGCAGACGCAAGTGCCCCGACGTATTCCCCAAGTGGGTGCGGCCACCTCCAAGTGCGAACCACCGGCAGCGCAGGAATGGATGTGGCCACCCTCAGTGAAACAACAATAACGGATTCTGCGGTACATAAGATCCCAGTGGACGCAAAAGGGCCTGTGGGCCATGGATTAAGCGCACTGTTACTGGGACGGTCGAGTACAACTGTATAGGGTTTGTTTGTGTTGCCTGGAGTAATAGATGCGGATTTTGTAGGACAAATTCAGGCTATGGTTTGGACTCCTTCTCCACCTATTGTTGTACCCGCAGGAGCCCGAACAGCCCAATTAATACCCTTCCAGGGTCAACCCCTAAATATAGAAAAAAGGACAAGGGGGACTGGAGGTTTCGGATCCACAGGTCCTGCAGTACTATGGGTGCAACCGGTGACAGTACAACGACCCAAACAAACATGTACTGTGTGTAACGCTGAGGGCAAACCTACTACCGTCACGATGACGGGAATGATAGATGCTGGTGCAGATGTCACAGTTATTTCCTCAGCAAAATGGCCTTTGTCATGGCCAGTACGACCGGTGGCCTCTGGCCTGTCGGGTATTGAAGGCACTACCACATCATACCAGAGTGTTAATTTGATTCAAGTGATGGGTCCCGAGGGACAGGTCTCCACAATACGCCCCTATGTGGTGGGGGTTCCGCTCATCCTGTGGGGAAGAGATGTGCTGGCCTCTTGGGGAGTCACCATTGGAACTCAGCATTTTTCATAGGGATCACTGAAGTGCGGCCCACCGTTTCTATTACGTGGCTAACAGATAAACCTGTCTGGGTGGATCAGTGGCCCCTTACATGTGAAAAGCTCTGCACGCTGCATGAATTGGTTAACGAGCAATTACAACAGGGGCATATTGTGCCGACCACTAGTCCATGGAACACACCTGTATTTGTAATAAAAGAGAAAAATGGAAAGTGGCGACTGTTACATGACCTGCAGCAAGTAAATGCAGTAATGGAAAGTATGGGAGCCCTCCAACCAGGGCTCCCTTTCCCCAATTGGCCAATTACCATATTGGATCTAAAAGATTGTTTCTTTACCATCCCTCTTGCAGAGAAGGATGGGCCAAAATTTGCCTTTTCCACCCCATCAATGAATCAGAGCGAACCCATGAAGCGATATCATTGGGTTGTGCTGCCACAGGGTATGAAAAACTGTCCCACTATCTGTCAAATGTATGTGGCGCGAGCCCTCTCAGGAATAAGGCTTAAATATCCACAAATGTTGATCTATCATTACATGGATGATATCCTATTGGCCGGTCAGTCGCCTGATTTATTGGCAAGGGCGACTGAGGAAACAAGGGCAGCGCTTTCTGCGTATGGGTTACAGATCGCTCCGGAAAAAGTTCAAAAGGAGCAACCTTGGAAATATTTGGGGTGGAAAATCTCTAATGTCAACTGTGCAACATCAATGAATCACTCTGTGCACAGAAATACAAACCCTAAATGACCTTCAAAGACTGTTGGGTACCATAAATTGGGTCCGCCCCTTGCTAGGCATTGATAATCCTCAGTTCTCTCCTCTCTTTCATATGCTGAAGGGAGAGCCTTGTCGCAGCTGGAAGGCTTCAGGTGGCTCCAAGTAGACCAATGCTCTAATGCGAAGGCTTCAGGCTTACTCTAAGGAAGGCACACACTCCTCTAAGACTCAGGAGGAAATGCCTCACCCTTAGGAGTAAACGCCCTGCCTTAAATAGTCAGGAGTCACATGATTTGCTAGATGGGTCAAGGCTATTGGTCACTTGACCATCCATCTCCCAGAGTGATTGGCTGAATGCTACAGCACCTGTTTCAAGGTAACTTCCCCAGTGTAACGAGCTACAGGTGTTTCTTAGTTAGCCTGCATAGGGAAAGAACTTTCACAGGATGCTGCAGCAGCCAAAAGGTTTCTCCACAGAGCCTAGCTTAAATTCACCCTGATGGCTAACGCCTGAAGCACAAAAAGCTCTAGCCCAGGTAGAATTAGCAATTCAATCTCGACAGGCCTGCAGACAAAAAGAAAATTTAGAGATTACATTAACGGTCATTAAAAATGTAAAACAGCCCTTAGGTCTTATAGCACAGTGGGACGAGGAACAACAAAATGATCCTCTGATCTTACTGGAATGGGTATTTCTGTCACGTCAGCCAACAAAAACCATTGTAACAAGAACCAAAATGTTTGCTATGGTCATATGTAAATGCAGAAAACGAATTGTACAAATGCAAGGTAGAGAGCCGGCCTGTATCAGAATTCCACTCACGCAGGAACAATTAGAGTGGTGCTTAGCGAATAGTGCCGCGCTGCAGAATGCCTTTTTGGGTTTCACAGGGCAAGTGTCAATCCATTACCCTTCACACAAAATGTTGAGTGCCCCACAAGACCTTCCTCTACAGTTCCGACCTTGGTGTCATCCTATGCCAGTTGAGGGAATCACGGTATTTACAGATGGGTCCAGAAAGATGGGGAAGGCCGCTATAGTATGGAAATACAATAGCGATTGGAACTGGGAGGTCCAAATTGTTAAAGTTTCACCACAAATTGTAGAGTTATCAGCCGTGGTTGCAGTATTCAAAAAATGGGAGGCGCCATTCAATTTAATCACTGACTCACAATATGTCTGTGGGGTTGTTCAATGTATATAGAATATGCTTGGTTAAAGGAAGTCAGTAATGAACAATTGTTTTTTCTCTTTAAGGGAAGAAAGAGAAGTGGGGAACTCAACCATAGAATTAATGACTTCTATATCATGCATATACGCAGTCATACTAACTTACCAGGTTTTATTGCAGAAGGTGACGCACGAGCTGATAGGCTCACTCTGCCAATTTGGTCGTCCCCGGTGCCTGACAGGGTACAGCAGGTGACGACCTCCCATGCTTTCTACCACCAATCAGCAAAGGCCTTATGATGCCAATTTCACTTATCGTGGTCTGAGGCATGACAGATCCTGCAAATGTGCCCAGACTGTCAGCCATTTGCTACCATTAGGCACACGGGAGTTAATCCTAGAGGGTTACATGCTTTACAGCTCTGGCAAACGGATGTTACCCATGTCCCACAATTTGGCCGACAAAAATATGTACATGTTTCCATTGATACCTATTCTCATGCAATATGGGCCACAGCATGCACAGGAGAGAAATCCCGTGATGTGACACAACATTTTGTCAGTGCTTTTGCAGCATTGGGGGTGCCGCAACAGATCAAGACAGACAATGGTCCCGCTTATGTAAGTCAAACAGTGCACCGATTCTTCCATCGCTGGGGAATCACCCATATCACTGGGATACCACATTCGCCCCAAGGCCAAGCAATAGTAGAACGTGCTCATACAGTTCTCAAAACCATGCTAGAAAAACAAAAAGGGGGAATGCAGGATGAGCCCCCGCAAAACAGGCTTAACAAAGCTATATACACCTTGAATTACCTAAACTTGCACGACCACGATGCGGACCCCCGTATTATAAGACATTTTCACTCCCTCACAAACAAAGGGGAAGAAGGTAAACGAGCAAAAGTATGGGTAAAATCACTATTAACACAAAGATGGGAGGGACCGTTTGAGTTATTAACCTGGGGTCGAGGATATGCTTGTGTCTCCACAGATAACGGCGTCAAGTGGGTTCCTGCGAGGTGCGTGCGACCAGCCTTGAACCGCAATGATGAGACCACCTCGGACAACATCAGGATAGACACGGATGAGTCTAGCGGATGCCAGCAACCCCGTGATTCGGAATAATCGTCTGGAAGGCAGCACCACCAGCATTGGACTGGGAGCATCACGGATCAGAAAGTTTGGGACTGGAAGGGCAAGTGGGAAATCGAATTGCTTGTTTGATCTGTGGGACAGGGCTTGAGATTAATTGGGAAAGAACTAAGAACCAGTGTGAGAGGAGATTTGGCTGAAAGCGACAATGAATGTTTGTTATTTATAGTCGGGGATAATTATCCTAGAAATACGTTCCACAGCCGGAGCCATATGGGCCTCGGTCCTGCAGAGAAGAAACATGTGGATAACGATGGCTAAGGCCACAGGCCAGGACACTATCTGCTTGTCAATATCCTCAGCAGGTAACCCTTTCCGCACTTGCCTGATCGGATTACCTACAAATAAGGTAAAGCCGTTATGTACCAACACCATGCCAGGCAGCATAAGTGGCATATTATGTTCCTCATGGCACAATAACTGGGATGGATGGGTTACATACCTACCCTTGCTTGGAGCAGAGCCGCAAGAGCTGGAGCTCCTAGGATTGGTAAAAATGGATTACTGTCTATACTTTAACTACTCAGGATCAGATCAAGCAGGGGTAGTTAGTGTAAATGCCACCACAGATGAGTATTGGAGTGCGGCTGCATGGTGCAATGTTACCAGTCGCAATATTTCTAAATCTGCTAATGCACCATTATGCCTGCCACAAGGATTGTTCTTAATATGCAGGGATAGAACTTGGCAGGGCATTCCTTCGCATATAAGGGGAGGTCCATGTACTATGGGGACTTTAGGAATGTATTTACCTAACACCACCATGATCCTAAGTCATAGACACACCCGGAATAAGCGAAGCACACATGCTTTTGATAGTCAGTGCGATTCTGGAGCTGAATTTTGGGATCCAGCAAAAATCATTGCAGCTTCAATATTCACACCAGGAGTTGGAGTGGCACAGGCGTCAACTACACTGAATAAGTTGGGTTGTTGGCTTGCGAAACAAACTGATGCTACAGCTTCTGCTTTATCAATGCTTTTAACTGATGTAGATTCTATTAGACACGCTACGCTGCAAAATCGAGCCGCTGTAGATTTTTTATTGCTAATGCAGAGGCGTGGTTGTGAGATACTAGAAGGAATGTGCTGCATGAACTTGTCTGATCGCTCAGAATCAATTCATGAAACGATAGAGAAATTGAAGGATCGGGTGAATGAATTACAGGTTAATCGAGATTGGCTGGGTAGCTTGTTCAAGGGCTGGGGAATTACAGGTTGGTTAGAATCTTTAGTAAAGGCAGGCATTATACTACTAGTAATCCTTTTATGCATAATAATCATCATCCCCTGCCTATTGTCATGCTTTCAGCGGATGGTACAGAGTACGGTTCATCAAGTAATGGTCATAGAAAAACAAAAAAGGGGAATTGTGGAATCATACACACAGTTACAGTTAGAGTTTGACCTTGATGATTTAAGTCTGTGTTCTTGACGAGTTGGGAAACACCGATAAAGGGGATAAAAAGGAAAAGGGAGTGTGAGAAGCTGGCATAGGGAGTGTGAGAAGCTGGCATAGGGAGTGTGGGAAGCTGACACTTAGCTTAGCAGATAGAAAATAATGCTTTTTTAGGCATAGCCAATAGTAAAGCTAAAACAGGCGCGTGCACTACTGGTTGTAACCAATCATAACTAAGCAAAGGGCGCGTGGACACATCGTGGCTAGAAGAATGATCTGTAAAAGCTGCTTGTAAATTGTAAATAAACGTCTCTGGTATCACATCTACAGAGTCCGTGCAATTCAGCCACTGCATATTGCTACAGTAATTGTCATCTGTCGTAAAATTCGGTACCGTGTATTTTGTAAAGGTTACACCATCTGACAAATATTTGATAAGGCCTTTTGATGTGGGTAAATGTTTTACAATTTAATGCTGCTATTTTTATTGTGCTGCTAAACTACTGACTGAGTGAATGAGTGAATGAGAGATTGAGACGCAGTGTAACTGCAAAGTGAGTGCGGAGCCCCAATCCGCGTTTTCGTGTTCTCCGCGAGGAGAGCGGCCGGAGATGGGCGAAGCGATTGATGAAATATATCATCTTGTAATTAAGTCTATGGGAATAGCACCAGAACAAGGGAGTGTGAGAGATGTAAGATATATGTTACAAAGAGCGAGGGTTACTGTTCATCCACTTTGTCGTTGGTATTGTTTGATTGTCCGTGTGAAGTGTTTAAGGTGTAAGAAGTATATAATTTCTTTCAAAGGGAGACAGGAATTTTGTCTTGATCAGTGTCTTGAGTTTATTTGTATTCGTTATGGATATTATAGTTGCCGAGTTAATCAGGTTGTGGTTTATAATTAGAAATTTGGTTCTGGTAGAATAATCAGTATGGGAGGTCAACAAAGCAGGGGATTAGTGAAAAAGAGTCCTTTAGGCTGCATTTTGGCTCATTGGAATGATATAGGAGGGGCCCCAGGTGGAAGTGTGGATAAAAAGACTCTGATAAAATATTGTAACCGGTGATGGCCGTTGTATAAGTTAGAGGACGGAGAAAAGTGGCCCTCTAATGGGACCTTGAACTATAATACCTTATTACAGCTGATGTTGTTTTTAAGAAGGGAAGGAAAATGGGGTGAGGTGGTCTATGCGGATATGTTCTTTACCCTTCGAAATAACCCAGAATATCAAACAGATTGTGGGTTGGTGCCACCTCAAGATCCAATGATGATGGCTATGGAAAGGGAAAATAGGAAGGAGGGGAAAGGAAAGCTGAAAAGGTGTTGCTCGACTTGCAGTATAGGACAGGTGTACAAGGCTTGGAAAAATTAGGGACCTCGGCCCTGAGGACTTGCCTGAATATTACAGACCCTTGATAGATCAGAGGCCGTTGGGAGATCAGGACCAAGCGGAAGGAGGAGAATCGAGACCGAGTACTCCTCCAGATAGCCCGGTGTCTTCACGGACAAGAGCTGAGGAAAAGGTGGAAGTTATGCAGGCGCCCCTTAGGGAGGCTATAGGGGCAGGGGGAGGACCGGTCCTGATAAAAGTGCTCTTTTCTTCATTTGATTTAGAAACATGGAAGAGTGTGACTAAAAATTATAGAAGTGACCCCATGGGGGTGACTAAACATTTTCAGTTTTTGATAAAACAACACGACCCTGATTGGAATGATGTTCAATTGTTGCTGGACCATCTGACGGAAACAGAAAAGATGTTGATTTTGAAAACGGCCCAAGATTTAGCCAGTGATCAATTGAAAAATACGGGGACCGATTTAAAAGAACATTTCCCTCTACAAGATCCGAAATGGGATCCTAATCGGGATGTTCGCTCAAAGCTATTAGAGGCATATAGAGATTGGATTGTGAAAGGAATGGAACGGGCAATTCCAAAAACAATGAATTGGTCAGCTTTATATGCAATCCGACAAGGTCCCAAAGAAACCCCCTCGGAATTCCTTGATAAATTACGAGATACCATGAGGTGGCACACCCCTCTAGATCCAGGATCGGAAATAGGCTTACAACTGGTATCCCTGTTTATTGGACAGTCAACAGGAGATATTAGAAAGAAGCTGCAAAAATTGAGACTGGCAGAGAGCCGGAATCTGGAAACCTTGCTAGATGAGGTGTGGCGAGTGTTCAGTAATAGGGAAGAGGAAGACCGAAAGAGAGACAAGTGAGTATTAGTGATGGTGTTAAGGAAGGTAAAGAGTTTAGGAATGGGGGATTTAGGAGGCCTTTGGGAAGGGACCAATGTGCTTGGTGCAGGAAAAGGGGACATTGGAAGAATGAACGTCCCGAAAGACAAAAAGGGAAAAAAAAAATACAGGCCCACGTCAAAGAGGATTGACGGGGACTGTTGGAGTGTGGATCTTGAAAGAGACTGCACGAAGAAAACCCTGTGTAAATAAGGACTGGAGCTCGAAAGTTAGGCCTCAAGGGCAGAATGCCCTTGAAGTAAAGGATAAGAAAACTATGCAGTATGATAAGGGAGTAGTGTTTGCTTAGGGCAGAGCTTCGCTAGGCGGGTGTTTGTTTGAAATAGTCAGTTAAATATGACAAGCATATGTATCATCCAATAATGGTGTAGAAAAGGTGTGGTCTTAGGATGACTGGCAAAAACTGTCTATGTAAGCAATAAGAACTGCGCAATAAACAAGACTTCTTGCAGCTAACTCATATTGAGTCATCTCAGAACATCTCCAAATCCCTTCTCTGCAACTGGCGCCTGAACAGGGACCCGAAGAATGAGCTGGACTCACAATCGGGACATGTATTACTTGTTTTGAACGAGTGTTATTTTCGTGGAGAAGGGACGGCGACCACAGGCGGCCCATAAGGGAAAGCCGGGCAGATCTACACAGGCGGCCTATAGAGGAAAGCCGGACGATCCGCGGGATCTACAGGCGGCCTATAGGGGAAAGCCGGATGATCCACTGTCGCGGTAAGACGATGGAACGGAATGTTGCATTGTCGTTGTTGAGAAGCTTCTTAGAGGAGCGTGGATTAAAACTTGGGAAAAAGATATTAGCCTCCCTAATTGCGGTGGGATATGCAAAAGACATTATCGGGAAACATGAAGAATTAGGAACCAAAGTAAAGAAGAAGTAAGAATCTAAAGACAGAAAAAAAAAAAAGGTGACAACTGCCTCAACAGGAGGAGGTAAGCGACTGGGAACAATGGGAAGCACGGCTTTAACAGAACATAAGTCAGTAGTTAAAGGTGTTGACAAAAGTGCTAGAGAAACAGAACAGCACTATTAACAGTACTGACTTGATAAAACTCCTGGTACTCCTGGTTTGGGTATCAGCCCATGTACCAGAGGCAAGCTCTTCAAATATATACATGACAAGGACTTGGGACACTATAGACGTTAAACTTTGGCGTGCAGCCACCCGTGGGGATGCTGCCGGCCTGGAAGAGTCATCATCGAATCCTTTTGATCCAGGGCCCCGAACGAAAGACAGACTTATTTCTTTCCCCCTCTTCCAACGAAGTCGGTACACCGGCACCCCCGCGCCGCGCCGCCCACCGCGCCCGGCGGCGCCCCGGGGACGCCGCTGCTGCTGCCGGCCGGGGCCGCGGGCGCGGCGTTGGCCTCGGCGCTGCCGCTCGTGCGCGGAGCGAGCCGCGGCTGGAGGGGCCGGAGACGCGCTGCGGGCCCCGCTGCGCCGGTTCGTTTGCAGCTGATGGTCCCCTCGGCGGGAGGGGTCGGCGGCGGTTACGGAGCGCGAGCGGCCGGAGCCGCGGCAACAACAACAGCAACAACAACAACAACAAGGGGGGCGGCCGGCACAGGGCTGCTGGGTCGCCGTCGCCACCCCGCCCCCCCCCGCCCAGCTGAGGCGAGGGAGGGCTGACCCGCCGCCGCCGCTGCCGCCTCCCCCCGCCGGCCGCGCCTGGAGAGCGGCCGCTTGACCCCGCCCCCTCGCCCGGCTGAGGCCCGTGGCCCAGGTTTCACCAAGAGACAGCGCATCGTAACTTGGATCGTCTCGATCGGCATTGCGGGAAATAACTAATCCTCTTTGTTCCAGCAATTTCAACAGTTAATATCAGTGTTGCAAAACCGTGAACATGCATATTCCATTGTACTTCTGCGAGCGCACACCACACCTCCAGGGCCTATAGCAGAAGGGAACAGGCGAGCTGAGCCTCTCACGAGTGCAGCTCTGGTACCAAACTCGTTAATGCAGGCAAAGATCTCGCCTGACTTCCACCATCAGAATGCTAATGCCATTAGGTGACAATTTGGTATAACACGACAGCAAGCCCGCTCAATCCTACAATTGTGTAGTATCTGTCAAAATATGATCGTGCCACCAGTGAATGGTGTTAATCCTCGTGGTTTACGCTCGCAGGAACTTTGGCATACACTTCTTATCAGACATATGAATTTTTGTCATCATAAGGTATTGAGCATGTTACTGGTATTCCTTACAATCCTACTGGGCAACCGATCATAGAACATGCACATGGTACTTTGGAGAATATGCTTTTAAAACAAGAAGAGGGAATGATGGGGAAATCTCCCAATGAAACAATAGTGTTATAGGTGTTAAATTTCTTAAATCGAGAGCTAAATATTTTGGGATGGATAAAATGTCACACGTCAAAATCAGGCATAGGCAGGGTTACAGCAAGTGGCTTTCCAACAACTGACTGAATTGGCTACGAGAGCATTAAGACGTGTCCCTGATTTTTGGGACAGGGGAGGCTTCCTTTGCTTCCATTCGGCAGGGAGCACAGGAACCTTATGAGCATTTCCTTGATCAGCTACAAATGGCAGTTCAGAGATAAACAGAAAATCCAGCTACTGCAGATGTGTTGGTATTCCAGTTAGCCATTGAAAATGCTAACACAGACTGCCAACGAGCTCTTGATCCTATCAGAAATCGGGCAAAAACGATTGCAGATTTAGTAAAGGTGTGTCAGAATGTGGGCTGGGAACACTATAAAGCAGAGATATTGGCAGCTAAATGTTTTGGTCAACAGTAATCACTGACATGTTGGTGCATTTAATTCCTACTGGTGTCTTTGGTCTTATATCACGAGGATTATGTGCACTATTGCTGGGACGATCATCCACCACAAAATTAGGATTGTTTGTACTCCCAAGGATAATTGATTCTGAGAAAAAAAAAAAAAAACAAAACAAATGCACACCAAAATGCTAGTAACTGCTTCTGCAGGGCTATAATAGAGCTTAGCAGGGTATTCCTTCGCATATAAGGGGAGATCTATGTACTATAGGGACTTTAAGAATGTATTAACTAACACCACCATGAACCTAAGTCATAGACACCCCCGGAATAGGTGCAGCGCGCATGCTTATGATAGCTAGTGTGATTCCAGAGCAGAATTTTGGGAACCAGCTAAAATCATTGCAGCTTCAATATTTGCACCAGGAGTTGGAGAGACACAGGCGTTAAGTACACTGAATAAGTTGGGTTGTTGGCTTGTGAAACAAACTAATGCTGCAGCTTCCGCTTTAGACATGCTACAGTGCAAAATTGAGCTACCATAGATTTTTTATTGCTAATGCATGGGCATGGTTGTGAGATACTAGAAGGAATGTGTTGTATGAATTTGTCTCATCACTCAGAATCTATTCATGAAACGATACAGAAATTGAAGGACCAGGTGAATGAATTACAAGATGGTTGGTATCGTAGTAACGGCAGGAATTATGTTACTAATTCTTCCCCTGCCTATTGTCATGCTTCCAACGGATGGTACAAAGTACGGTTCATCAAGTAATGGTCATAGAAAAACAAAAAAGGGGAATTGTGGAATCATACACACAGTTACCGTTGGGGCCCGGCCTTGATCATTTAAGCCTGTGTTATTGAAGAAGCTGGAAAACACCGATAAAGAGGATGAGAAAGAAAAGGGAGTGTGAACAGCTGGTGCAGGGAGTGTGAGAAGCTGACATGGGGAGTATGGGAAGATGATATAGAGTGTGTGAGAAAATGATGTTTAGTTTAGCAGGTGAAAAATAGCTCCTTTTTAGGCATAGTCAATAGTAAAGTTAAAATAGGTGTGTGCACTATTGTTTGTAACCAATCACAGCTGGGTGAGGGGCGCGTGGACACATCGTGGCCAGAGTAATAATCTATAAAGCTGCCTGCATAACAATAATAAAGGTCACTCTGCTATCACAAAAAAAAAAAAAAAAAAAAATTGGACACAGAAAGCCACAGCTGCACAACCTCTTCTAACAGTAATCATTAATGGGAAGGCTTTTTCTGGCCTAGTTGACACAGGGGCTGATGTATCTATAGTGAAAAAATTCTGACTGGCCGCCCTCTTGGCCTCTGATACAAGCCCTGGCAGCTGTGATCAGAGTAGGTGGAACACAGATCCCACAGCAGAGTGCACAGTCCTTGTTAGTAGTAGGCCCAGGTAACAAACAAGCTATTTTGAAACCATATGTTCTTGATGTCCCATGCACATTATGAGGTCGGGATTTGTTGAATCACTGGAATGTGAGGCTAACCTCAAATTTTTAGCACAGGTCACTGATGTCCAGCCCCGACTCAAGCTGGCCTGGTTGACTGGCAAGCCGGTCTGGGTCGATCAGTGGCCATTAAAAGGTGAGTGGCTGGAGTGGGCTCAAAAATTAGTCGATGAACAGCTCAAATTAGGACATATAATTCCCTCCACTAGCCCATAGAATACTCCAATATTTGTTATCCCAAAGAAATCAGGAAAATGGAGATTTATGTTAAAAGATTTAAGAGCTATTAATGCAATCATTTCACCAATGGGTGCATTACAACCGGGTGTACCAAATCCTGCTATGATTCCAGAATGTTTGTATTTGATGGTGACTGATTTAAAAGATTGAGTTTTTTTTTTCTTTTTTACTTTTTATTTATTTACACCCTAACGATTGTCCTAGATTTGCCTTTTCAGTTCCAGTGCTTAACAATGAACGACCCACGCAACAATATCATTGGATTGTACTGCTTCAAGGAATGATGAATAGTCCTACAGTTTGTCAATGGGTGGTAGATGATGCTCTCGACAGCAGATCAAGCTCAGCAGATTGTACACGCCTGCCCTGACTGTCAACGTATGTGCCTTCAAATACTCCAGCAGGAGTAAATCCAAGAGTTTCATGTGTCAATGAATTATGGCAAACTGATATTACTTATATTCAGTCATTTCATCGATCTAAATATGTGCATGTAACTGTTGATATGTTTTCTGCCTTTGTTGTTGCTACTGCTCGCACTGGAGAAAACCATGGGAGTACCGAAGAAAATCGGGACAGACAGTGGTCCGGTATAGTACCCTTTTACAGGATTGGGGAGTGACTCACACTACCAGTATCCCTCATTCGCCTACGGGACAAGCTGTTATTGAATGAACTCATTTAACGTTAAAACAATCTTAGAACAATTACTATTAGACCAAAATAGCCTTAGGCACGCTATTTTACAGAATCGTGCGGCTATTGATTTTTTGCTTCTAGCTCAAGGACACGGCTGTGAAGAATTTGAAGGCATGTGTTGTTTTAATCTAAGTGACCATAGTGAGTCCATCCACAAACAATTGCAATGGCTTAAGGAACATTCAAGGAAAATTGTGGTAGAGGATAGTTGGTTCGACTCCTGGTTAAAAGGCTTGTTTGGCAACCTGTCACCATGGCTGTTAAGCCTAGTAAAAGAAGGCTTGCGATGGCTCATCATAATACTCTTATTATTACTTGGCTTAGGAATTCTATGGAAACTTATTCAGCAAGCTATTTCCAGTCTCGTGCACAGGGCTTTCTTTGTGCAAGAAAAGAAAGGGGGAATCGTTGGAGCTTGGCTTATAGCCAATGGACATGGATCATTGGAGAGACTGCACGAAGAAAAGCATGTGTAAATTGTGTAAATTGTGTAAATTGTGTAAAATTCCAGTGAAGTGAGATAGAGAAAAAGGGATCCAAGATTTGACAGATCAAACAGGGATGACAGAGACGCAGAATGAGAAAAATGGTTCAAAAGAATTGTAATAGAAGATTGCATATTGGTATGTAAACTGTCTTTATGTTTCTTATGATTTAGTATATTACGTGTGTGAAAGTTGCTTGTATATATTGCTTGTATATATGCTTTGTGCGTCTTTTCCAATCAGAAGGGAGCTACTGGAAGGAGAAGAATTAACTGGCACCAAATTAATGACAAAGAATTACAAACTGGACTTAGTTGTGAGCACGTAACTTTGAAAAAGGAAGCTGGGAGGGTTGTTGTTGAACAACATGTTGCGATCTGCAAAAACCGCTGTTGGCCAGCAGAGCACATACCTGGCGGCCTTGTTGCACGCACTGGCCATGCGTGCAGCAACGCCCAGTCAGTATCTTTTTCATAGACTCTGTTGAGGGTGTAAAGGGGATGGCTCAGAGCGGAGCTGAAGGAGGCTGCAGAGCACACTGTGTGGATAAACAGGGGACGCCCTGAAGGTGCCGTGCCTGCCTCCCTTCTCCGCGATGACCCTGCTGATTGACACCCTCCTGCTCAGCGGAATCTTGGGTATAGTGGAAATAGTAAAGCCCTCGGAAAGGGAAGTAGTATGCTAGAAACTGCTTTTGCAAGGCTGTACCAAAACAATATGCTAGTAACTGGGGTTGCCAGCCTTGTGCGCAGGGTTTTCTTCGTGCAAGAAAAGAAAGGGGGAATTGTTGGAGTGTGGATCTTGAAAGAGACTGCACGAAGAAAACCCTGTGTAAATAAGGACTGGAGCTTGAAAGTTAGGCCTCAAGGGCAGAATGCCCTTGAAGTAAAGGATAAGAAAACTATGCAGTATGATAAGGGAGTAGTGTTTGCTTAGGGCAGAGCTTCGCTAGGCGGGTGTCTGTTTGAAATAAGCTGTTAAATATGACAAGCGTATGTATCATCCAATAATGGTGTAGAAAAGGTGTGGTCTCAGGATTATTGGCAAAAACTGTCTATATAAGCAATAAGAACTGCGCAATAAACGAGACTTCTTGCAGCTAACTCATATTGAGTCGTCTCAGAACATCTCCAAATCCCTTCTCCGCAGGGGACCCGGGGAATCTACCCTAGCGGATCCACTGGTTATATTAGAGCTAGGGAAACAACAACAGACTATGGAATTTTTGGTCGACACTGGAGCAACATTCTCAGTTTTAAATCAAGCTTTGACACCTGTAGTTGACAATTTTGTAACGGTAAGGGGAGCTACTGGCCAAAGTGAAAAGGCGTACTTTTTAAAACCTCTTGAATTTAAATTGGGAATACATAAATTTTTATATATGCCAAATTCACCAAAGCCTCTGTTGGGGCAAGACTTATTGGAACAATTGAGAAAGGAAAAGTGGAACTTCGAATGGGAAATGATCAGTTAATTGAACTCTTGAGTCTGGCCCTCATAGATACTCCTGTCAGTTCAGGGGTATCTGAGGAAATCCAGAACCAAGTGTATCCAGGGGTATGGGCCTCAGAAATGCCAGGAAAAGCGAAAAGTGCTTCCCTGATAGTAGTTAGACTCAAACTGGGGGCACAACTGGTAAGAATTAGGCAATATCCCCTTAGGATGGAAGATAGGGAAGGAATCCGACCAATTATTGACCGGTTCATCAAATATGGATTGTTAACGGAGTGTGAATCGGAATATAACACTCCCATTCTACCCGTCAAGAAGCCGGACGGTAGTTATCGAATAGTGCAAGATCTCAGAGCCATTAATAGAATTGTTGAAGATCTGCGTCCTGTTGTAGCAATCCCCTATGCATTATTAACTAAGTTAGTACCTGAATTGGCTTGGTTTACCGTATTGGACCTGAAAGATGCCTTCTTTTGCCTACCCTTGAGCCCAGAAAGCCGGTTGCTGTTTGCATTTGAATGGGAAAACCCAGACTCTGGGAGAAAGACACAACTAACATGGACTGTGTTACCATAGGGGTTTAAGAATAGCCCCGCTCTTTTTGGAAATCAATTAGCAAAAGACTTGGAACAATGGGAACGACCACACGGAGCTGGGGTAATATTGCAATATGTAGATGATCTGTTGATAGCCACCGACACGAAAGAACTGTGTATAGTATGGACAGTTAGCTTGCTGAATTTCCTTGGATTTAATGCATATCGAGTGTCTCCACAGAAAGCCCAAATAGCTCAACAGCAAGTGGTTTACCTCGGATACAAGATAACTGCGGGCCAACAGACCCTCGGGACGGCGAGGAAGGAGGCTATCTGTCAGACCCTTCGACCGCAGACAGCCAAAGAACTCCGTATGTTCCTAGGAATGACGGGATGGTGTCGCCTATGGATATACAACTACGGACTCCTGGTAAAACCGCTTTATGAACTGTTGAAATCTAATTCAAAAATCCTCACCTGGAAAGAGGAAGCGGATAAAGCATTTCATCAGGTAAAGAAAAAGCTGATGGAAGCCCCTGCTTTGGGATTACCAAACACTACTAAGCCCTTCGGGCTGTTCTCTTATGAGAAGCAGGGAATAGCCCTAGGAATCTTGGCTCAAAATCTGGGATCATATCGGAGGACAGTGGCATACTTTTCCAAGCAACTTGATGAAGTAAGTAAAGGTTGGCCTAGCTGCCTGAGGGCAGTAGCAGCAGTGGTGCTGAACATCCAAGAAGCACGTAAGTTTACGCTGGGACAAAAGCTTACAGTACTGGTGTCTCATACTTTATCAGCAGTATTGAAGGTGAAGGGAGGGCACTGGCTCTCGCTGTGGGAAACTGCGGCTGGTCTGTGGATCCCAGGACAGAAGATGAAGAAACTGACCTTGGAGAGATTGCTGTATACCCCTGCAGATCTGAAAACTCCCTGAACAGAAGAAATGGAAAACAACTTGCAGGTGCTGGGAGAGCCAGGGAACCGTAAGATAAGGAGGAACTGTAAGATAAGAAACTGGACTGTGTTTTTGCACTAATTGTCTGATGTAATGAATTTGGCTTGGATTATATAGAGCGCGTGATCACCAATCATGTATTAGGCTAAGGCGCGTGAACAGCTGTAGTTAACCAATCACCTAATTGCTTATGTCGCGTGCACTGTTAGAATTAGTATAAAAGTGTGCTGGAACCTGCAAGAGTTAGATGGAATTATTTATATAATAAATGAATACTACTTGAACCTGTGTATGTCGTGTCCGTCTCAACAGCGACATACAGCAACATCTCGCCACAAAGGTTCCTCAAATATCAGGCTGTCCTGGTGGAACAGGATGATGTGGAAATAGTGGTTACTAACATTGTCAATCCAGCATCTTTTCTCAGCAGGACAACGGGGGAACCAGTGTCACATGATTGCTTGGAAATGATTGAAGCAGTCTACTCCAGCCGACCTGATCTGAAAGAGGAGCCGCTGGAAGATGACAAAGATTCCTGGTACACGGACGGAAGCAGCTTTGTTCGACAAGGCGTCCGCAAGGCAGGATACGCGGTAACCACTGCAGATCAGGTAATAGAGTCCAAAGCCCTTGCCCCGAATAAATCGGCACAAAAAGCAGAAATAATAGCCTTGACCCGAGCATTGGAATTAGCTAAAGGCAAGAAAATTAACATCTGGACAGACTCCAAATACGCCTTTGGGGTAGTCCATGCTCATGGAGCTGTATGGAAAGAGAGAGGACTCCTATCTACCCAAGGGAAACATATAAAACATGCTGAAGACATTCTTAAGCTCCTGGAAGGGGTGCAACTGCCCGAAAAGGTGGATATTATGCATTGTAAAGCTCATCAGAAAGGAAACACCGCTCGGGAATTGGGCAACTCCATGGCGGACCGAGAGGCCAAAAGGGCGGCTGAGGAAAGCGATCTAGGAGTGCAATCTTTGGTCCCAGACGGCAAAATACAAATTGATTGTGAACCCAGGTACTCTAAAGAAGATCAGAAATTAATTGAAGACCTAGAAGGGAAGATAGGAGAGGATAAGTGGGCAAAAACTCCACAAGGTAAAATAATAATACCCCTTGCATTGCTATAGGCCGTAGTTATGGCAGAGCATAGAAAATCCCATTGGGGAACAGAGACCCTGTATAAATATCTGAGCAGGCTGATATTTGCCCGAAACCTGTAATACCACTATTAAACAAGTAACACAGCAGTGCGAGGTTTGTTTGCAGAATAATCCTAAAACAGGAACTAAAGCTCGGCCCGGCCAAATAGGGAAAGGGAATTATCCAGGACAACAGTGGCAAATTGATTTCTCAGAACTCCCAAGAAAAGGGGGGTTGGTCTTAACAGACACCTTTTCTGGATGGCCGGAAGCGTTCCCTTGCCGAACCAATAAAGCTAGGGAGGTAACAAAAGCATTGTTGCAAGAAATCATACCGAGATTTGGGGTTCCTGAGGTAATCTCATCAGATCGGGGGCCACACTTCATTGCAAAGGTTGTTCAACAAGTTAGTAAGCTTTTGGGAATAGATTGGCAACTTCACACCCCATATAATCCTCAATCAAGTGATCAAGTGGAAAAGATGAATCACCTGATTAAGCTGCAAATTGTAAAATTAGGACAGGAAGCTGGTTTATCTTGGCCCCAATCATTGCCTTTAGCACTCCCGAGAATCAGAACTAAGCCCAGAACCAAGGAAGGGCTAAGTTCTTTTGAAATAGTGTATGGGAGATCCTACATTGTACAGGTGGGAACATCACCTCAAGTCGGGGATGAGATACTAACTGACTATGTAATAAGTTTGCAAAAGCAGCTTCGAGAAATAGAGAAGCCGGTTTTGGGAACTAGAGCCTGAGGTCTTGATGGGTCTGTGCACAATATTGAACCTGGTGATTATGTGTACGTTAGATCTCTTTCAGGTTCACCTCTGGAACCAGGGTGGGAAGGTCCGTTCCAGGTGTTGCTAACCACCCACACAGCAGTTAAAATTAAGGAGCAAGCATCGTGGATACATCACACCAGAGTGAAGAAGGCTCCTAGACCGCGATGGGAATCGACACCTACCAGACCACTGAAGCTCCAGATCCAACAAAAGGATGGACAATAATTACTGTCAGCATTTTTGGATTCAGTCTAAATCAAGGAGAGGCATGGGATCAGAACATGTTTGTGCAATTGACTACTAATATCTCCTATTGGGTTAATGTGTCAGATTGTTGGGTTTGTACTGGTTTACCTTGAAATAGGAAGGGGATTCCATTTTATGGGATAGCAAACAGTAATTGGATCAAAAATATAGTAATACCAAAGGGAGAGTATAAAACTGGCTCAGTTCGATATGCAACCTGTAAACATGGAAATGGAACACGAGAAAAGGGACCCAAATTTGATTTAGTTTCCTGGGATAATTCAGGGCGAATAATTATTTACTCTAGATGCTTAAATGATACGACAAATGTCTTTAGCGCATATGCCAATGGAAAGGAACCACATTGTGAATCCCCAGAGTTCGTGAGTACCTTCAACCTTACATCGCTATTGTTTAACTACACTCTAGCTAATTGTATGGATCCAAATATTACAGGAGTCACTTGGGCAACCTAGACCTGCAATTTGGGACCAGGATGGTGGTGGCTATGTGGGGATGGGAGAGCCAGAAAAGTTTTACCTCAGGATTGGAAAGGTCATTGCTTGGGTGGGTTCTTAATGCCTGAAAGTACCATTTTTAATTCTACTCACCCACCTTTGGGATTTGGCAGAGCTTTTTCATAGGTAAAGCTAAGTAAGAGAGGATTAAACCCCTTGGTTGAGAGGCTGACAGGCTTTCATAGTTTTGTAAAGTGGTTAATCCCATCCCTAGGCGTGAGCGAATTAGAGAAAGCAATTGTTAACATCTCGGCAACAATAGAGCAAATGGAAAATCTTACGCTTGATGCATTGCAGGGATTGCAGGAAGAAGTAAGTTCCCTTAGTAAAGTAGTCTTACAAAACCGTTTAGGACTGGATCTCTTGTTCGCAAAGGAAGGGGGTTTATGTACGGTCATTAATCAGAGCTGTTGTGCTTACATTAATCAGGAAAAGCGGATTGAGATGGATTTACAGAAATTATGGGAGAAGAATCAAATTCTACACCGAGTAGCTCAAGATGATACTTCATGGGGTTTCTCTGATTTATGGGAAAAGCTTACCTCTTGGTTGCCAAACTTTGCATGGTTGAAGCAGCTCTTTATTGCATGCATTATGATAATCATATTAGGATTATTAGTTTGCTGTATGTTGCAATGCATCATATGGATGTGTAAACAAACTGGTGGTACGTATGAGGAATGGAAAAAACATAAGCTAAGGCAGAATCTGGAGACTGGCAAGAGTCTGGAGACTCTTGCCAGTCTGGAGAAAGTTCTGGAGACTTTCAAGAGTCTGGAGACTCTTGAAAGGAATGGTGCCATATAGCAAAAGAATTTGCAAGGATATAGAAAAGGGAGCAAATTGATACAAAATGTTGTATAATACATGATGAGCACAGAAAGTACCTAAATCTTATATGACCTGGGACACTGAATACAGAACAGCCTGGTTTAAGGGTTTCTTCCCAGCTTTCTTACCAACCAGAGACTGTGACTGGATGTGAGACCACAGATCAAAGAGAGGTGAAATGGATTAATTTGGGGCTGTTGAAGCCAGTATCGTGGATAGTGGATAGGAACACGACCAATTGAGCTAAGGTGAAAAGTGCACGGCAAAGATGACTACGAGCCTTCCTCCAAAAGACCCCAATGGACGACAGCCAGATGGCAGTGTGCATGCGATGAGGGCAAGATCGGATGATAATGAGTTCCTGGAATGAATCTCCATAAGCAACACCTATTCTTAGAATTAATTGTAATAATCCAGCCTATACTAATGATTATTGTCGTGGTTTTAGGCTGATCCAGCAACTAAAACTCACACAGTCTCTCCTTCTCCGGTAAAGTAGAGAGGAGAGAAAAAAAAAACCAAAGGGACTGAGGGTTGAGACAAGAACAGAGGGAGCACCCACCAACCATGGTCCTGGGCAAAACAGACAGGGCTTTCTCAAAGCAAAACAGTTTATTAATGATTACTTAGAAGGACAAAGGGAAACAAAACCGATTACTCGAGAGGACAGAAAGAAACAAAACCAGATCTTAAAACCGACACCTTCCCCCCCCCCTTTCCTTTTCCTCCCAGCTCTACCTCCTCCCCCCAGCAGCACAGGGGGCAGGGACTGGGGGAGTGCAGGTCAGTTCATTCCGTGCTGTTACTGCTGCTTCTTTCTTAAAGGAGGAGGAGTCCTTACACCCTTTTCCCCTGCTCCAATGGATCCCCTACCCACGAGGAAAAATCCACAAACTTCTCCAGCGTGAGTCCAGCCCACTGGAAACAATCCTTCCCCACAGATTGCTCCGGTGTGGGCTTTACCACAGTCTCGGATACTTAGGGAGCTGTAGCCACTCGCTCCGGCGTGGGTCGTCACGCAGACTCCAGATGCCTCTCTGCCTTGTCGTGCATCCCAACACGACCATCCTCAGGCTCAGGCATCTTCTCCCCACGGGCTGCGAGTGGGTCTCTGCTCCACCGAGGCCGTCCTGGTTGCAGGGGGGCCGCCTGCTATCTCACCACCAGCCGCAGGGGAAACTCGGCTCCGGCACACCTCCTCCCGCTCCATCCTCACTGACCTGCTGTCGATGCGGCCGTTTCTCTCAGATCTCAGTCCTCTCCAGGTGAACTCAGCCCAGTGGGCACCCCGGGAGTGGGGTGCCCCCGAGTTCCCCAGCTGGCTCCACCGCCGCCATTCTCCGTGGGCGGCGCCGGCCCGACACAGGCAGCCGCCCGGCCGGGAGCCAGGAAGCGGGGGCAGTGCCCTCCTCCCTTCTCTGCTCGATCCTGGGCAAAGCACCTTTTCCGGTTCCTTTGTCCTGACTTAAATAGGGCAATTCGCAGAGGCGCCCTATTGGCTCAACCCCGAGGGGGATGGCAGTCTGATCTGGTGGCCAGAACTAAGCCTAACCCGGTTCCAAAACCGGGGAGGTCGCAGGGAGCAAAACCCCTCTCCTGCCACCAGAACCACCCCCCCCTCCACATCAAACCATGACAATTATGTATGATTATGCGTGATAAATAATTGCCTGTTTCATGGCACAGTGTGCAGGCTTGTGGTGGAGAGATCCCCCTTGCACCCGGCGCTGGAATAAACATACCTGCTTTATAACTCTCCAGGAGTTGTAGAGTCTGTTTCCACGTGTCACCAGGCTGAACAGTCCCAACTCTCTCAGCCTGTCTTCATAGCAGAGGTGCTCCAGCCCTCGGATCATCTTCGTGGCCCTCCTCTGGACTCACTCCGGCAGCTCCATGTCCTTCTTGTGTTGGGGAATCCAGAGCTGAACGCAGTATTCCAGGTGGGGGTCTCACGAGAGCAGAGGGGCAGAATCACCTCCCTCAACCTGCTGGCCACCCTTCTTTCTCAATCCATTCTCTGTCCAGCCTGTACTTGTGCTTGGGATTGCCCCAACTCACGTGCAGGACCTTGCACTTGGCCTTGTTGAACTTCGTGAGGTTCTCACAGGCCCACCTCTCCAGCCCGTCAAGGTCCCTCTGGATGGCATCCCTTCCCTCCAGTGTGTCCACAACACCACACAGCTTGGTGTCGTCAGCAAACTTGCTGAGGGTGCACTCGATCCCACTGTCCATGTCACCAACAAAGATGTTAAATAGCACCGGCCCCGGTACTGACCCCTGAGGAACACCACTCGTCACTGGCCTCCACTGGGACATTGAACCGTTGACCGCAACTCTTTGAGTGTGACCATCCAGCCAATTCCTTATCCACCGAGTGGTCCATCCGTCAAATCCATGTCTCTCCTGTTTAGAGACAAGGATGTCGTGTGGGACAGTTTCCTTTGAAGTGCTTTCTTGCCACTTGGTTTAAGCTGTAAGCATTTTGGCTTGCAAGCCGGGTTGCCGCTTGGCATCTGGTCAGAACAGCAATTCTCCTTTTAGCACCTTCGAAAAGGGGGTTTATACCCCCAAAGCTTCCCACCTCCCCAGAAGCGTAGTAAATATCTTTAACAGAAGTGGCGGTGTGGACATACGTACATAGCTGTTTCTCTCACATATTCTCACTCCTTCCTCTCACAGCTGCTGCGCAGCATTTTTTTTACCCTTTCTTAACTGTGTTATCACAGATGCGCTACCAATGTCACTGATTGGCTCAGCTTTGGCCAGCAGCAGGTCCGTCTTGGAGCCGGCTGAAAATGGCTCTGTCTGACATGGTGTCTTCTCACAGAAGCCACCCCTGCAGCCCACCCCACTACCAAAACCTTACCACATAAACCAAATACAAAAGATATAAGGAGAGTGGAGGGGAATGGAGGTCTGCTACAGACCACCTGACCAGGAGGACCGAGTGGATGAGGCCCTCTACAGGACAGATAGGAGCAGCCTCACGTTCACGAGCCCTGGTACTCATGGGGGACTTCAACCACTCCAATATCTGTTGGAGGGACAACACAGCAGGGCATAGGCAATCCAGGAGGTTCCTGGAATGCATGGATGATAACTTCCTTCTCCAAGCGGTAGAGGAACTAATGAGGAGAGGTGCTTTGCTGGACCTTGTTCTCACCAACAAAGAGGGGCTGGTGGGGAATGTGATGCTCAAGGGCAGCCTTGGCTGCGGTGATCATGAAATGGTGGAATTCAAGATACTTAGGGAAGCAAGGAGGACGCTCAGCAAGCTCACTACCCTGGATTTCAGGAGAGCAGACTTCAGCCTCTTCAGGGATCTCCTTGGTAGAGTACAATGGGATGAAGCCCTGGAGGGAAGAGGGGCCCAAGAAAGCTGGCTAATATTCAAGGATCACCTCCTCCAAGCTCAGGAGCGGTGCATCCCAACAAAGAGAAAGTCAGGTAGGAACACCAGGAGGCCTGCATGGATGAACAAGGAGCTCCTGGACAAACTCGGACACAAAAGGAAGTCTACAAAGGGTGGAAGCAAGGACAGGAAGCCTGGGAAGAATACAGAGCAATTGTCCGAGCAACCAGAGATCAGGTTAGGAAAGCCAAAGCCCTGATAGAGTTAAATCTGGCCAGGGACATCAAGGGCAACAAGAAAAACTTCTATAGATATGTCAGTGATAAAAGGAGGACTAGGGAAAATGTGGGCCCTCTCCGGAAGGAAACGGCGGACCTGGCTACCTGGGATATGGTGAAGGCTGAGGTACTCAATGACTTCTTTGCCTCAGTCTTCACTGGCAAGAGCTCCAGCTGCACAGCCCAAGTCACAGAAGGCAAAGGCAAGGACTGGGAGAATGAAGAACTGCCCAGTGTAGGAGAAGATCAGGTCCGAGACCATCTAAAGAACCTGAAGGTGCACAAGTCCATGGGACCTGATGAGGTGCATCTGCGGGTCCTGAGGGAACTGGCAGATGAAGTTGCTAAGCTGCTATCCATCATATTTGAGAAGTTATGGCAGTCTGGTGAAGTTCCCACTGACTGGAAAAGGGGAAACATAGCCCCCATCTTTAAAAAGGGGAAAAAAGAAGACCCAGGGAACTACAGGCCAGTCAGTCTCACCTCTGTGCCCGGCAAGATCATGGAGCAGATCCTCCTGGCAACTATGCTAAGGCACATGGAAAATAAGGAGGTGATTGGTGACAGCCAACATGGCTTCACTAAGGGCAAATCCTGCCTGACTAATTTGGTGACCTTCTACGATGAGGTTACAGCTTTGATGGATAAGGGAAGAGCAACTGACATCATCTACCTGGACTTGTACAAAGCATTTGACACTGTCCCGCACGACATCCTTGTCTCTAAATTGGACTGACATGGATTTGACGGATGGACCACTCAGTCAATAAGGAACTGACTGGATGGTCACACTCAAAGAGTTGCAGTCAACAGTTCAATGTCCCAGTGGAGGCCAGTGACGAGTGGTGTTCCTCAGGGGTCAGTACTGGGGCCCATGCTACTTAACATCTTTGTTGGAGACATGGATAGTGGGATCGAGTGCACCCTCGGCAAGTTTGCTGACGACACCAAGCTGTGTGGTGTTGTGGACACGCTGGAGGGAAGGGATGCCATCCAGAGGGACCTTGACAGGCTGGAGAGGTGGGCCTGTGAGAACCTCATGAAGTTCAACAAGGCCAAGTGCACGGTCCTGCACATGGGTTGGGGCAATCCCAATCCCAAGTACAGGCTGGGCGGAGAATGGATTGAGAGCAGCCCTGAGGAAAAGGACTTGGGAGTGCTGGTGGATGAGAAGCTCAACGTGAGCCGGCAATGTGCGCTGGCAGCCCAGAAAGACAACCATATCCTGGGCTGCATCAAAAGAAGTGTGGCCAGCAGGTCGAGGGAGGTGATTCTGCCCCTCTACTCTGCTCTCGCGAGACCCCACCTGGAATACTGCGTTCAGCTCTAGAGTCCCCAACACGAGAAGGACATGGAGCTGCTGGAGCGAGTCCAGAGGAGGGCCACGAAGATGATCCGAGGGCTGGAGCACCTCTGCTATGAAGACAGGCTGAGAGAGTTGGGGCTGTTCAGCCTGGAGAAGAGAAGGCTCCGGGGTGCTCTTATTGCAGCCTTCCAGTACCTAAAGGGGGCCTACAGGAAAGCTGGAGAGGGACTTTTTACAAGGGCATGTAGTGATAGGACAAGGGGCAATGGCTTTAAACTGAAAGAGGGGAGATTTACATTGGATATAAGCAAGAAGTTTTTACTCTGAGGGTGGTGAGGCACTGGACCAGGTTTCCCAGAGAAGTTTTGGCTGCCACGTCCCTGGAAGTGTTCAAGGCCAGGTTGGATGAGGCTTTGAGCGACCTGGTGTAGTGGAGGGTGTCCCTGCCCACGGCAGGGGGGTTGGAACTAGATGATCTTTGAGGTCCCTTCCAACCCAAACCGTTCTACGATTCTATGATTCTATGAATATGGAGGGCAAAAACGTCCCCATCCCAGTTATCATCATTATCATTGTCTTGGTAGATGGCGACCCTAACTTGGGCTGTTGTAACAGGACGATCGCGCCAGGCTTTGAGGGAACTGGTCCCCACTGGGCCAAGGAGGCTTACTTACGCTCCTATGTTGATATGTGTGTTTGAGAGGCCAGGCAGTTGGATCGCCGTTCTGCTGCATCCCTCTCGTCCTCTTGCTTAGCTTCTTCCTCCCGTTCAAGGGTGCTACACAGCCCGGTAATTTAAGCCCGGGCAGCATCTAGGGCACAGCTCAGGAGGTCAATCAAGGCACCTTTGCCCTTACCCTGTTTGCAATGGCTGGCCTCGTGCCACTGTTCAAATTCATCCCTGATAGCCTGGTGGTTCGTCCAATTATCTCAGATCCAATCCTCTACCCATCGGGGAGAGCTCCAACCTTGTTCCTTTCCTAAAGTCTCCAGCAGGTATTGGAAAGACTCCATCCTGGCAACTATGCTAATTAGCGTGGTCCAAACAGTAATGGAGTCTGACAACACATTATAACCCAAACTTTATTGAGGCAGTAAGAAAGATGAGCATCAATGCACCCACGCGGTGACTCACCCGATCACTGATGGCAAACACAGGATCGTAAGTGATGCCATGGCTCTGGTGGACTATCAGGGACACTTGATGTCCGGGTCATCTGACAGCAACAGCCAATCGCGCTATATCCTTATAAACATATATATCTATCTATAGATACATATGTACATATATAAGGATATGTAAAAAATAATGTAACTATGTATACATAAATAAAATACATATTTATAGATATTCGTACACTCCTTTATATATATTTTTATATATGTATATATCATAAACATTGTACATAAAAGTATATATTTTTATATCTGATCGTTTCCTGATCCAAAGGAAGGAGGTGACCAATCAGAGGGAGAACTGAGAACACGTAGGTATGACAGTGTCAAAAACAGCCCTCAGCCAATCACAAACCACTACGAAAACACACGGGGAATGACGCTGTCAAAAGCGACATCCTCCCTGCCTGTAATGAGAGGGGGCTTCCTTTTCTGACTTGCTTCTGTAACAGAAAGGGGTGGCAGGTCCTGACAGCCAATCACAGGGCTGCCTGAGAACACGTGGGTATGACGATCTCAAGAAATGGCTGTCAGTCAATCACAGAGCAGTATGAAAAGACATGGGTTTTGATGTTTAACAAAATGGCAGCTCCCTGCCATAAAATGGCATCTGAAAAAAAAAAAATTGCGATCCCCTGTGTATGTAGGGAGAAGGGACTTCCTGGTCTGACATACTTATGGGTAAACTGGAAGGGGCAACTGGTCCTGCCACCCAATCGCAACAGACCACATGACTAGAAGAGGGGGCGTGACCTCCAGGGCAAATGGTACACATGATTGCTTGGAGGAGGGGGCACTTGTTACTTCTTATCTTGGATAAAAGCTGTCCTTATACTACTAACTAGTCTTGAAAACTGGGTCACGTTCATGTAAATCAGTACATCTGATCATTCAGGATATCTTTTAATTAACTCAGAACAGCAGCATATCAATATATGCAAATTAGAGAGCTTCAAAGATTGTGGATTTTTGCATTGCATAGAAATCCAAGTTTCCCAGAAATTTCAATGGACTCAGTTCTATGTGTTTAGAAAAACATCCAAGAAGTCTGAACTATGCCTGCAGCCCTAGAAATTGCTCTGAATTGCTGCTGTGCCACTGTTGCAGTGAAACTTAGATTTATCAGTGCTGTTCTCAACACATCAAATATGTCTGAGAAGCAGGGTTACCATTCACTGCATTTTCCACCAGACTATAATCCAGAAACTGGAAAGAGCTGTCTACTTGCCCAGTATGAAATATGATCAGGATTCCAACAGTCTGCATAGTGCTCAGCTCTAATATACTACAAGCTAGCTCACAAATGAAATGACCCAATGATCCAGTCTGTTCAAATTCCTCTGAAGGGCCTCCCTGCTCGAGGGTAGGGAGGCCCTTCAGAGGGATTTGAACAGACTGGATCGTTGGGCTGAGGCCAATGGCATGAGCTTTAATAAGGCCAAGTGCAGAGTCCTTCACTTGGGGTATAAAAACCCCAAGCATCGCTATAGGCTCGGGGAAGAGTGGCTGGAGAGCTGCCTGGCGGAGAAGGACCTGGGGGTGTTGGTTGACTACCGGCTTGGATATGAGCCAGCAGTGTGCCCAGGTGGCCAAAAAGGCCAATGGGATACTGGCATGTATCAAGAATAGTGTAACCAGCAGGAATAGAGAAGTGATCCTGCCCCTGTACTCGGCACTGGTGAGGCCGCACCTGGAATATTGTGTCCAGTTTTGGGCCCCTCGCTTTAAGAGAGATATTGAGCTCCTGGAGCGAGTCCAAAGAAGGGCGACTAAACTGGTCAAGGGGCTGGAAAATAAAACTTATGAGGAGAGGCTGAGGGAGTTATGGCTGTTTAGCCTGGAGAAGAGGAGGCTGAGGGGAGACCTGATTACAGCCTACAAATACTTGAGAAGGGATGGTGGGGAGGTAGGGGAAGGGCTCTTTACATTAGTGATGGGTGATAGAACAAGAGGAAATGGGTATAAGCTTAGTCAGGGGAGATTCAGGTTGGATGTTAGAAAGTATTTCTTCTCTGAAAGGGTTGTCAGCCACTGGAATAGGCTGCCCAGGGAGGTGGTTGAGTCCCCATCCCTGGATGTGTTTAAGAATAGGGTGGATGAACTACTTAGGGATATGGTTTAATGGGGATTAGGGACGGTTGGACTGGATGATCTCTAAGGTCTTTTCCAACCTAGAAATCTATGAATCTTCCTAATAGCCTACTCGCATGAAATGCTTAGAACACATCCCACATCATGACAGCAGCCATGTTATTCTGAAGTCATGTGTCCAAAAATGGCTTGGCAAGAGACAGCAATTCTACTGAGAGAGGAAGGCAAGTTAGGGCTACACTGTCTGTAGATCATATATAATGCAGGGGAGGTGGGGGGTGGGGTGGGTTACACCAGCAAACCAAAATGTTTTATCCATCTCCAACAAGCCTGGAATGGGTGAACCTAGCCCATTCATTGTATACAAAATACATTTTATACAAAATACATCATTTGTATTTAAAAAAAAATGAGAAAACACCATAATGCCATATCCAAATTATGTAAGAAGGTCCCCTTCCTTATCAATACATATACAAAAAAATCCATATGAATATCCACTTGGTTAGCAAGATTTGGGTCTTTAATCTTCGTAGATCTTCAAGGACCTGCAGAGGGTAACTGCTGTGCACTTTAAATTCTGTGCAGATCCACACTGACGGAGGTATATGGTGACAATGAACCCAGACCTGGAAGGACAGGAATTGTGACTCTCCTGTCTGAACTCCATGAATGGAAGAAATGGTGCCATTTCTTTATCCAAGAAAAGGCGCGGGGGGGGGGGGGGGAAGGGAAACAACAGCAACAGCAAACAAACCAGACCCCAAACTAAGATACTGTAGAACAATTCTATTTAAAAGGATTAGCATAAGAAACGTCACCTCGATAGAGGTTTAAATGTTTACTTTTGCACCCTCAGTGAATACGGCGAGTGCTGCTGGGGTGGGGGGAGGGAAGAGGAGGAAGGGCCAGGCCGGCAAAGGCGGCCGTGCCCCGCTCACCTGCTGGCCTCGGCCCGGCTGTCTACAACCTGCTCAGGACTAGCCGCTTTGCGAACAAAAGCTTTGGGCAAGATCCGTAACTGAGCGACATGCCGAACTTTTCCCTGACAGAATCGTTGCTATTTTTGCTGTTAGCCAGGCAACCCGTGGCTGAGGAGGAGAACCCGTGCCGGGAGCGGCCAGACTCCGGGGCCCGGCGCTCACCGCCCACTGCCCAATTTTAGCTGCCAGCTCCTTCCGAGACACCTCCCGGCCAGCCAGCCAGGGCCCCTAGGTCGTGCCAGGCGACGAGACGAGACGAGACGAGACGTCGAAGCTCTCTGGACAAGGAGCCCTCACACCCCCTGCCACGGACGTTTTTCTCTCAGTTCTTCAGTAGCTATATCTCAACACCGCACTACGGGCTCGCAGCCGAGCCCTGACTTCACCAGGGAATGCTCCGACTCTCTGCGCGAGACTAAAGCAATAACAAAAGAAAAACACACACGACAGGGAAGATAGGCCAAGCGACGGAGGAAACTGCCGCCGCGACTCGATTTGCGCATGCGCGGCAGGGTTGTTTTTTTCACAAAGCTGTTCTTAAAGCGAGCTAGCAGCGTGTAGGCAGCTGTCTTTGTAAGAGGATCACAGCGCTGGGCGGCCCCGCCGCTGAAGTTGGAGTTTTCTCAGTAGGAGACACGCTGATCTTGTTGGCAGGTTCGCAGAGGCGTTGTTCAGTGTAAAGTGAAGAACGCGTTTTGTATGAGACCTTGGCTCCCCCCCCCCTTACAGTATATTTTTATGTGCTTTGTTATAAAATATGATGCTGGGGAAGGTGAAGAGCTTGACAATAAACTTTGACTGTCTCAATGACAGCAATGTCCCCGTCTATTCTAGCGGGGACACAGTCTCAGGAAGGGTTGATTTAGAAGTTACTGGAGAAATTAGAGTAAAATCTCTTAAAATTCATGCAAGAGGACATGCAAAGTACGTTGGACTGAATCTAGAAATGCTGGATCCAACACTGCCTATACGCAAAATTACACCGAAGAAGTGGAGTATTTAACCATAAGAACGTTCTACTTGGGCACGAAAGAGGTAAGCTTTTCACTTATTCATTCACTGCATGCAGATCTTTTTCCAGAAAAAGACACATCTTTACATTGTCTTGGTTTATCCCTTTTTAATATGCAGTCTCATAGAGCTCACTATTTCTAAAGATGATGAAATGCTGGTTATGTTCTTAGGTTTTATTTTTGATTCTTTGAACGTTTGCTTAATGTTAAAACTGTGTTGAGGTGCATTTTCAAAGTACTTGCAAACAGGACTTTCTTAAAATACCTGTCTTTAACAGAGCCTTTTCATAAGGATTTGCATTTTTTTAATGTAGCTTTTTTTGATATGCAATGTCAGTTTTTTCTTAGTGATATTAGCAGGATTTGTTTCTCTATGCATCCTATCGAATCATAAGTGTAATTAAAACATAACACTAGACCTTTTTGATACAGATACAGGTCTGACTTTCAGACTGATATGCAATGATTCTAAGGTTAGTTCATTGATGGCAGATAAAAGATTCCCTGTGGCTTGCTTTGACATGCTATCACCACCCCACCTGTAATTTTCCATCTCTTCCTTTGTTCTAAACTAGTATACTTCTAAGTCACTTTCTTTCCTTTTTTTTTTTTTTTTTTTTTATTCAACTCCTCTATGGGGGACCCAAATGTAAAAATCTGTCTGAAAGGCCAAATAAAAGTTCATGGTTGTACGATCGCTTCTGAGTTGGGGAGTTCTGGAACCTCACATTCAATGAAAACCTGGTCTGCCAAGCTCCTATAGAAACGGAAAGTGCCCTGCAAATTCCCTTATTTTGGGTATGGAAATGGGGTATTACATTGCGAGCGGGATTGTGGATCTTAAGTTTGATAATCTATTGTTCGCATAGTTACGTTGTGAAAGCATAAGGGGCTCTAAGGTTGTTTTTACTGAAGTTTCCACCCTTTGTTAGAAGCGGTTCAATCCTGTTTGGGACCGGTCCTGGGGAGAGAAGGGAGGGAGTACTCCTCCTCCCTGCAGATTGGTTGCACAAGTCAGGTGGTGGCGATGACTTAATTCCTAGCACAATAAAACGTTAAAACTGATTAAATAATTTGGGTCGGGTGTTTTGGTGTGTTGTTTTGGTTTTGTTTTAAATATGCAGCGTATTTGCTGCAGAGATCCTCTGCAGTAAAATGCAATTTTTAAAGAAGTTCGACTATAGATTGCATTGAGCCTTTTATTAAGCACTTCTGAAATAAATACTGTAGCAGAGTGAAGTCGCTATTGATTTTAGTTATGTTATCATGATGCAAGCAAGCACGGGTCACTCATGAGGTGGCTTTGTAGCTCAAATGTTCTTTATACTGCCGCCTTAGAAATAATTCTCTCACGTGAAAGCTCATTCACCTCTGGTTTGCAGATGACAGAAATGTGCAAACATGCATGAGTCGTTTATAGCAGGATGTATGCTTACAAGTAGGAGGGCGACCCCATGCTTCCAACTGTCTGGTTAAGCAGCAGCAGCAATGACTTGGCATGCGGACTGTAGATCCAAATGCTGACCCCGATAGTAGGTGCTTGGTTTGGGCTAGAAAGGGAACAAAAGGTGGCAGGGAAGGGACGGATCTGACACGTTCCGATACCAGAAGCGAGACAGGGTGCACACCGCTGCACGTGTGGCACGTAAAAACTTAAGCAGTTGTCCCGAGATACCACTGCCCCTCCCTCAGCTGCAGGGGCAGGACTGCGAACACTCGCCGCACGGAGTGAAGTTTAAACTCTACACCTCGTACCCTAGCGTAGTTCGGAAGGCCACGCCCTGTCCCCGCCTTGTCATTGGCCTGCTGGGGTTTGTTAGCCTGTGGCTGAGGCGATGTCAGCCACTGATTATAGGGGGCTGGGACGTGGGGGAAGAGCGAGGCTGAGGGAGCAGATTCCCCTGCCCGCACTCTAGCGTGTGCTGAGGGCGGGGCGAACGGGCTCTGGCCACCCCGAGGTCAGCCCTGTGCGAGGTTGGAGGCGCTCCGGGCCCCGCTTCCCTGAGGAGTTACAGAGTATGCACGGTGAGGGAGGGCACTAGCTGTGAAGTGAGGAGTACAAGTTTACCTTGCTGGGAAACTGTGGGGTGGGGTGTTACAATTCAGCAGTTACTGCTTTCTCCCTTGCTGCCTGCGCGCCGGCCCCGCCCCCCTTCCCCCCCCCCCCCGCTTCATTCCGGTTTTGGATCCGTTCGGGGCCTTGGTAGGACGCTGGGGGCGCTGCACTGCTAAGGGGGAGTGCTGTCACCCTGGTCACTTTTTGTTGGGAACTGGCAATGTCGGCCTTGACGGCTCGGAGAGCACGCTGCCTTTCTTGTGAAAGGCCATCTCTGGGGACAGTCAGAAACACTCAAGCTCCTGCCGCGCACATCCACTGGGCTAGCAAGGGGCTGTGAGCAGGGGCAGCCATTGGGACACATGGCCCTGCAGCCTCTGACATCCCTCACTCGGTTGTCTTTCTCCTCCTTTGCCCCTGGCCAGCACTATCCATAATTGCCTTTCAGTAACGGTCAGCACATGCTCCTGAGAGAAGTGCAGGATTGAGGTGTTACCTTGCATATAGCGTGGGGCATGGCCCTCGTGGTATGAGGAGACTGGATGGTGAGGCATGGGTGGTGCACCTCCCTCTCTCCTTACCTCTGCAGTAGTCAGGCTAGGCTGTGAGCAGAGTTGCTGAGCAAATGTGGTGGAGTGTAATGTATGCTGTATGTATATGAATGGCTGGCAGGGAATCTGGTCATGTCTGTTTAGGCCAGTCTTCTCCTGCTCCAGCCTAGTCTGTGATTGACAGCTCAGTACTTATTTACCACAGTTCTGCTGTTCAGGCTCAATGGGACTGCTGATCTGGCAGGAAGGAAGTGAAGAAGGGATGAAAGAACTTATGTGCAAGGAAAAGATGATGATGATTATTATTAAAAAAAACCAACAACCAACCAAAAACCTCTGAGTGTGCTTTTTTTCTTTAACAAAAAAAAAAAAAGCATTGTACACATTGTTTTACTCTTTCAGTGTATTGAAGATTCTTGTTTTGTGGCATTACATGCTGAGGATGCATTGGTGCAAATAGTGTTTTAGTGGTTTTATATTTTTGCATAGGTTTGCTTGAGCATTTCTGGTGCCCTAAAAAAATTAGAGCATCGGCATTTTTGTGGGGCAATGAGAACTAAAAAAAAAATTAAAATCTTAAAAATGTACCAACATTCCTTCATGTTTCAGACTATTAACAACAGGTAGTCTTTTGCATATTCCCACTATATGTGTTTTTATTACCCCAACCCTTTTGTATACGAGATGCTCAATTATTTTCTCTAAGTAACTTTCTATTTTGATGGAATAAGCATTTTTCTGGTGTTATGGTAATTATGTCAGAACAAACCACAAATTTGTTGGAGCATTTAAAGCAATACAAGGAATCATGACTCTAAACCAAGGTCAGATTTCTTGTCGAAATTAGGAAATGTTTGGGTCTTTGTTATCTGAGCAAAATCAAGCTAAACTTTGAATTTTTGATATGTTAGCTCTAAACAACATTAATTGGACAGCTTGACACCTTTCGTGCACCTGAATTTGTTTGGTACTTTCTAGTACTAGAAAAGTACTTTCTAGGTGGTGCTCGTGCACTTTAAAAAAACAACCAACTAAATAAATCAAGTTTTGGACACTTGCTTAGGCAGGAGATAGAAGGAAGCTGAATTACTAAATTTAATCTATTAATATAGCAGACTTAATACTGAGATCACTTAATACTATTAGAGCACTCTATTTAATTTTAAGTTTTAACTAGAAATCATATTGGAATACACAGTTTCCATTACAGATCTTTCGGGCAGACCTTGAAATGACAGCAATTATAACTATGTCAGTACTCGAATCAAGATCATAAATTAAAACAAGTTAACTTCTGCTTTTATGTAAGGTGAATCTTGGAATCTCACCTAACCTTAAAAATTCTGCAGTCGTACATCTAGCAGTTAATACAAATGGACTGGAGAGACTTGTTTCTGGGACACTGTGTTCTTGGTATTGTAAAGAATGTATAAATCCCTCTTATTCTGCAAAAGAAACCTATATAATATATTATGCTGTATAAAATGTTCCCAGGTGGAATAGCATATTGGGTTTTTCCCTCCTAGATGATGACAGTTCTGAAGAAGGCCTTCACACCATTCATTCAGGAAGGCATGAATATGCATTCAGCTTTGAGCTTCCACAGATGTAAGTACTCGAATGCAGTACACAGCTTGTGTGAGAGAACACTAAGATAGGTACCTGCTTAAGAAAAATTCTTGTGAGTGGAGGGGAAGCCTTTTCAATGGTAGTAGGAGTTGTGCTCAAACATGCAATAGAGGACATAATCTCATTAAACTGAAGAGGTTGCTTTTAAGCTGGTTAAGAGTTTTTCACGAAACAGGAGCTCGTTGTTGCCCAGTTGGTTACACTCTCTTTTGACTGAGGTCTATTGACTCATGTCTCGTAGTATTTTATCCCTTCACAGGAGAAGGGAGGGGACTTTGTGTCATTCGAGTCCTGCAGAGTGGCTGAGGTATCTTCTAAATGAAACAAGATTTTACTGGAGCCATGCAGGCCATCAGAGCCAGTGATAACAGCTTAACTGTTCGGGCTCAGTCTGAAACAGATGTGGCAAGCTTAGCCACGTTTGAACAAAATAAGATTTTTTTTTTTTTTTTTTTTTTTAATTCTAGTTTAAATAGGATGTGTGTACTCAGGCTGACCTTTATGCAATAAGCCAGGATGGAAATAAGTAAATGGATGGGTGGATGAAGCAAGAAACATTCCCATACCTAATCCTGCTTGTCTCAGAAAGCAAAGGTGAAGCAAGAGTGATAGCAGAAGTCTTAAGATAAATTATATACACACACAAAAAAAGTTTGAAGTGTCTAATGTATACATTGTGAAGAGAAGATTTATACATAGAGGAGTTACCAACATGCTAATTAGCTAAAACACAAGTTGCAGGAAAATTAAATATAAAGGGACAGAGACGGTCTGGAAATAAATGAAAGAAGGGAGACAGGAGTAGCCTTTTACTGCAAAAGCCAAGTGCTGAAGTCATTAAGGTTAAAAGAAGTTGGCAGAATATTAGGCTAATACCTAATATTAAAGCTAGTAAACCATCTGCGTATTAGAGGAGCTGGCTTTAGCAGAACCTGTAGATAAGTATAGAATCATAGAATCATAGAATGGTTAGGGCTGGAAGGGACCTTCAAAGGTCATCTAGTCCAACCCCCCTGCAAGGAACAGGGATATCTCCAACTAGATCAGGTTGCTCAGGGCCTTGTCCAACCTGGCCTTGAACGTCTCCAGGGATGGAGCATCCACCACCTCTCTGGGCAACCTGTTCCAGTGTTCTACCACTCTCATAGTAAAAAATTTTTTCCTAATATCCAACCTGAACCTACCTCCCTCTATTTTAAAACCATTACCCCTTGTCCTATCATAACTGGCCCTCCTGAACAGCCTCTCCCCATCTTTCCTGTAGGCCCCCTTGAGGTACTGGAAGACCGCTATAAGGTCACCCCGGAGCCTCCTCTTCTCCAGGCTGAACAGCCCCAACTCTTTCAGCCTGTCCTCATAGGAAAGGTGCTCCAGCCCTCTTATCATCTTCGTGGCCCTCCTCTGGACCCTCTCCAACTGGTCCATGTCCTTCTTATGTTGGGGGCTCCAGAACTGGACGCAGTACTCCAAGTGAGGTCTCACAAGGGCAGAGTAGAGGGGGAGAATCACCTCCCTCGACCTGCTGGCCACACTCCTCTTGATGCAGCCCAGGACGCGGTTGGCCTTCTGGGCCGCAAGAGCACATTGCCGGCTCATATTGAGCTTCTCGTCCACCAATTGAGTACTTTTATGGATCAGTTTCAGTGAATAGCACAGGACTTTACAGTAGATATTATTGGAACACTGAAGACGGCTCGTATATATAAAGACTTTTAGAAGTCAATTTAAGGTTCAGATGAAAATCTCTTCTTATAGAAGTGATAAGGATGATACTGATATTCTCTCGAGTTGAAAGGGATGTTCAAATATGAAAGAACAAAGCAGTATATGTGAGTACGGAATATTATGTTTGAGATTAAATAGATGACCAGTAAAATAGCACAAGCATTGATTAAAACACTAAAGTTATTTTCAAGTGACTCAAAGGAATAACTATGAAGCCATCTTTGATAATACTGAAAAAATGAAGGCTGGTAATAAAGGGCCTGAAGAACACTAGTTTGACACTGCCTCCTTACTGTTTGTTGCTATTTTGCATCCATAGAATAATTCTAAAATTTATTTTGAACAAAACCAATGTGGTGGGTTGACCTTGGCTTGCTGCCAGCCTTCCATGGGGTTGCACTCTCATGTCCTGTCATCAACAGGACAGGGAGAGAAAATAAGATGGACAAGCTTGCGGGTTGAGATAAAGGCAGTTCAATAAGAAAAACAAAAGCCGTACACGGAAGCAAAGTAAAAATAAGAATTCATTCACTGCTTCCCAATGGCAGGCAGATGTCCAGCTGCTTCCTGGAAAGCAGGGCCTCAGTATGTGTAGTGGTTACTTGAGAAGACAAACACTATAACTGTGAATGTCTGTGACAGCCCTGTCTGTGTGTGTGTCCCCCGGTTGTCCCCCCCTCCCCTTCAGCTTTTATTGCTGAGCACGACATCATATGGTATGGAAATATCCCTTTGATCAGTTTGAGTCAGTTGTCCTGGTTATGTCCCCTCCCAACCTCTTGCCCACACCTGGCCTATTGGCCTTTGGGAATGGGGTGTTGGAGAGACAGCCTTGGTGTTATGCAAGCATTGCTCAGCAATAGCTAAAACGTTGCTATGTTATCAACACTGTTCTAGCCGCAAACGCAAAGCACAGCACTATATGGGCTGTTATGAGGAAAGCGAACTCCATCCCAGCCAGACCCAGTACAACCAAATACAAAGCAATAGTGAAAAAACCAAGGTGTTGACTGGCCTTACTGATTTTTGCCTTAAAGGATACTGGGGCAGGATGAAACATCAAAAACTGATTAGAAAAGCCTTTCATTTGTGTTTTTAAGACAAAAAAAAAGTAAACATTTCAGATGTGTAAATAGAGATGTCAAGCCTGTAGCAGAAAGAATCGTTCTAGTAAAGTACTAGCACAGCTAGTATTATTCCCTATAGAAGTTAGGGAGGGAGACTTTGTCCATAACTTATATTTATTATGATGCATTTCAAACATAGTGCAATATAAAAATTCTTCCTTTGAGATTAAAGGCAAAAAATGTTAGGAGAAGACAAGTTACAGTTAACTGGACATGACTGGAATATAAAAGTCTTATGTCCTTCACCTTACAATGTTGAGGGAGCGGGAGGAAGAGGAGGAAAAAAGGGTAATGCTGAAAGGTTTGGAGTCCCTTTCCACCTTTTTTTTTTTTTCCTCTTCCCCTTCAACTCCCCAAAAGGACTTCCTTTTGTCTTTCAGCGTTCAGAGCAGAATAGGCTTTGTCTTTTTTTTATACATAGAAATATTTTAAGATGGCCTCATCAGGGTAAAGGAAAATTAAAAGATGCTCAAAATAGCCTCTCTCTATTCAGTACTCTAAATTGAAATATTTAACTATAGTACTTAAGGCAAAACAAACTACAAAAGCACTCAGTTGTAGCTAAATAAAACACTGAGATAGCAACCAAGTAAATAATACACAGCTATTTACAGAATACAATGTCCAAAACAATAATGGGATGGTACTAATGCTAATTTTATTTGGTGGTCTTAATTTGACCTTAAAAGGACATGCTTTGCTCTACCCTTGAAAGTGGCCTCTTAAGTCTAAAGGAGATGTGTACTCTCCTGGTATTTCCTAGCACAATTCTTTAATTGATTCTTAAAACTTCTACAAAACTACTGTTGGATGAATTGGAGATGATATTTTCTCCCAACTTTAACCTTAAATTTTTCTGAGAAATGGAAACTTTGCAAATAATTTATGCTTATTACAATGCACTAAAAACATAGTTCTACATACTAATTCCTAATCTGATCAATTGTGTTCTTACTGGAAAGACAGAAAAGCTTTACTCAACTTTGACCTTCGTCCTGCACAGACCACTTGCTACCTCATTCGAAGGCAGACATGGCAGTGTGCGCTATTGGGTGAAAGCTGAATTGCATAGGCCTTGGCTTCTACCAGTAAAATTAAAGAAGGAATTTACAGTCTTTGAACATATAGATATCAACACTCCTTCATTACTGGTAAGAACTGACAGAATTACTCATTATTTTCTGGCATAAAAATAATGAAGTATAATAACTGAAACAACATCAACATGTAGTTCTACCTAATATTTATTTGCTAGTTTAACTACAGCTCTTAAGTATTATATCAGTTTAGCAACTCTATAACTGGCTGATATTTTGAAGGCTAAGTTATCCTGTACTTGGAGTTGCTTGATTTTTATGATACATAAAATGCATTTGTTGATCTAAATTGATAGTACTAAATTGTAGAATCTCATTAAGGATGAAAATTTGGTGAACTGTTCCTCTTCAGTTATAAAGAAAGAATAATCTATGGAACGAACAGTGCAACTCTTAATATTTCAGTTGAGGGACTGCTAACTTAAAAATGCTAAGTAAAAAATTTACTGCAGTGCTGTCGTGGGTTAGGTTGAACCGCCCCCCCCCCACACAGCCGGTCACTCCCACTCCCCCTCCCCCACCCCCAGGAATGAGGGAGAGAATTAAAGGATAAACGTGAAACCCGTGGGTTGAGATAAGAGTGATTTAATACAGATGATTTAATACAATGTAGGTGCTCACCACCCCCTCGTATGCGAAGCCCGTCTTGTCCCGAAAACTGCAAATCCCGGACGAACGCGAGGCCCCGAAATAGAGAGGGGCAGAGAGGGAGAGATAGTACTCCGAGAGTGGGAGTACTGGGAGAGAGAGAGGAAAGAAAAAAAAAAAAGAAAAGCAATAGAGCGAAAAACACAGCAAGCGCAGAAGAGCAAAAGCGGCAAAAGCCAAAGCGGCAAAAGCCCTTCTTCCCGTCTGACCCTCGCTTTTATACTGGGCATGACGCTGCACGATATGGAATACTAATTGGCCAGTTTGGCCCTCAGTCTCAAGTTCCACACAAATCACAAGGGGAATCGTGTCCCCCTTGTCCCATCCGTGCTCCCCCCTTATCCCGCCGTGCTTCTGCACTCCGGCACACTGAAAAGTCCTTGGCAGCTTGTTATCAGTGTTCTTCTCAGAGTGAGCCTCTGAGTAAAACCAAAACATGGAGCTTTTCTAGCTGTTAAAAAAAAAAACCTCTGTCCCAGCTAAAACTAGGACAAGTGCATAATTGATAATTTCCATAGGGGTAGTTTTCTGCTGATGGGGAGGAATTATCACAATTCTGTATAATCCTTTCCTGAAATTTCATTTTATTAAAATAACTTTAATACCACAACTGCTTTCAATGAGGATTTGATTTCACTCTGGCCTAAAATTCCTTTATTTTATCCCTTCCTCAAATTTTAATCTAGAGGAAAAAAAATTTAGAAATCCATTGAAATAGGTTTCTTGTGTGTATGGGTGAAAAATCAGGCTTGCAAAGGGACCTTGCACAAATCCCATTAAAATCAAAAGTCTCTCATTTGACTTTCATGGGCTTTGGATCAAGCCCTAAATCCTGATGTTGTGTAAGATAAGTCTTTTTAATATAGATCAAATGGGATCATTCAGAAACAGAGGAAATAGCAGGTGTCAAGGTTACAGTAGTTTAGCTTAGTTATTTGGTTTCTGAAATAGAGCTTAATGGAAAGTGCAAAGATGTTATAATTTACTGTTAGTTAAATGAAAAGCTCTGCAACAGTATGTTGGAATGTGTAGGCTACGAAGCCTTTTGTTTTAAGCTATACAGTATTTATTTTTAGTATTAAAAACTGTTTGAAGCGTGGCTGTAGTATGGAGGATGGCAGGAAAAGCAGTACTAATACAGCAATGGAATTAGGACAAACATTGTGTCTGTATAATGCTGTTTAAATTGCTTGAGACTTCTCCTATGAAAGTAGCTTTGTTTATCAAAATATGTAATAATAAGCACATTATGAAAATTATTTTCCTGTGTTGATTTAAATACCTGAAGAGATTCATGTAGCTCCTAACTTAATGGACAATGGGTTTTTTTCCTCTTCTTGCAGTCACCCCAAGCAGGCACAAAAGAGAAGACACTGTGTTGTTGGCTTTGTACCTCAGGCCCAATATCCTTAAGTGCCAAAATTGAAAGAAAGGGCTACACCCCAGGTATGTAATAGAAGTAATTCATAGAATCGTAGAATAGTTTGAGTTGGAAGGGACCTTTAAAGGTCATCTAGTTCAACCCCCCTGTAGCAAGCAGGGACACCTTCAACTAGATCAGGTTGCTCAGAGTCCTGTCCATCCTGACCTTGAATGTTTCCAAGGATGGGGTATCTACCACCTCTCTGGGCAACCTGTTCCAGTGTTTCACCACCATCATTGTAAAAAAAACCAAAAAAAACCCACAAAAAAAAACCCAACAAAAAACACCAAACCAAAAAATTTCTTCCTTATACCTGGTCTAAATCTACCCTCTTTCAGTTTAAACGTGTCCTATCGCAACAGGCCCTACTAAAAAGTTTGTCCCCATCTTTCTTATAGGCCCCCTTTAAGTACTGAAAGGCTGCAATAAGGTCTCCCCAGAGCCTTCTCTTCTCCAGGCTCAACAACCCCAACTCTCTCAGCCTTTCTTCATGGGAGAGGTGTTCCATCCTTCTGATTGTTTTTGTGGCCCTCCTCTGGACCTGCTCCAACAGGTCCATGTCTTTCCTGTACTGAGGACTCCAGAGCTAGATGCGATACTCCAGGTGGGGTCTCACGAGAGCAGAGCAGAGTAGAGGGGCAGAATCACCTCCCTCAACCTGCTGGCCATGCTTCTTTTGATGCAGCCCAAGATACAGTTGGCTTTCTGGGCGGCTGTGAGCACACATTGCCAGCTCATGTCCAGCTTTTCATCCACCAGTATCCCCAAGTCCTTCTCTACAGGGCTGCTCTCAATCCCTTCATCTCCTAGCCTGTATTGATACTGGGGATTGCCCTGACCCATGTGCAGGCCCTTGCACTTGGCCTTGTTGAACCTCATGAGGTTCACATGGGCCCATTTCTCAAGCCTGTCAAGGTCCCTCTGGATGGCATCCTGGCCCTCAGGCATGTCAACCACACCACTCATCTTGGTGTCATCTTCAAACTTGCTGAGGGTGCACTCATTCCCACTTTCTATGTCATTGTTGAAGATATTAAACGGTACTGGTCCCAGTACAGACCCCTGAGGACACCACTCACCACTGATCTCTATCTGGAGATTGAGCTGTTGACCACTACCCTCTGGATGTGACCATCCAACCAATTCCTCGTCCACTGAATAGTTTATCCATCAAATCCATATCTCTCCAATTTAGAGAGAAGGATGTTGTGGGGGACTGTGTCAAAGGCCTTACAGAAGTCCAGATAGATGACATCTGTAGCTCTTCCCTTGTCCGCTGATGTAGTCACTCCATCATAGAAGGCCACTGGGCTAGTCAGGCAGGACTTGCTGTTTGTGAAGCCATGCTGGCTGTCTCAAATCACCTCCCTGTACTCCATGTGCCTTAACATAGTTTCTAGGAGGATCTGTTCCATGGTCTTCCAGAGGTGAGGCTGACAGGTTGGTAGTTCCCAGGGTCCTCCTTTCTACTCTTTCTTAAAAAAAAAAAAAAATGGATGCAATGTTTCCCTTTTTCTGGTCACTGGGGACTTCACCTGACTGCTATGACTTTTCAAATATCATGGAGAGTGGCTTGGTAACTATATCAGCCAATTCCCTCAGAACTCTGGGATACATTTTGTCAGGTCCCGTAGACTTATGTATGTTCAGGTTCCTCAGGTTATTTTGAACCTGATTTTATCTTGCAGTGGGAGGGACTTTGTTCCCCTAGTCCCTGTCTTGCAGTCCATCCATTCAAGAGGTGTGGGAAGACAGGTTGCCAGTGAAGACTGAGGCAAAAAAAATTGAGTACCTCAGCCTTCTCCTGTAACTGTTGTTACCAGTTTGCCAGTTGTGCTTATTGGGGGCTATGCTTTCTTTTGACCTTCCTTTTCTGGCTGACATATCTATAGAAGCCCTTCTTATTATTCTTTGCATCCCTTGCCAAGTTCAGCTCCAGCAGTGCCCTGGCCTTCCTGACCCCATCCCTACACAACCGGGCAGTGTCCCTACTCTCTTCCCAGGATACCTGTCCCTGCTTCCACGGCCTATGTGTTTCCTTCTTGCCCTTTAGTTTGACCAGCAGTTCTTTACTCTTCCATGCCAGTCTCCTGCCTGCCTTTCCTGATTTCTTACACCTGGGGATCAAGAGCTCTTATGCTCCATGGAAAGCATCCTTGGAGATCTGCCAGCTCTGTTCTGCTCCCTTGTCTTTGAGGGCAGTTTTCCAGGGCGTCCTATTGACTAACTCCTTGAACAGCTGGAAGTTTGCTCTCCTAAAATTCAAGGTCCTGACTTTACTCTTTGCCTGATCCATATCCATCAGGACTGCAAACTCTGTCACTGCAGCCCAGGCTGCCTCCAATCTTGATGTCTCCAATTAGCTCACTTGTGTTGGTGACCATCAGGTCCAATAATGCAGCTCCTCTGGTAGAGTTGTCTATTGCTTAAGAAGTTATCCTCAATGTGTTCCAGGAGTCTCTTGGATTGCCTACAGCTTGCCACGCTGCTTTTCCAGCAGATGTTGGGGTGGTTGAAGTCCCCCAGCAGGACAAGAACCTGCGAGTGCAGTGCCTCCTGTAGCTGGAGTAAGAAGGCTTTGTCAATAGGCTCCCCTCGATCGGGCAGCCTGTAGTAGACACCAACCACAAGGTTCCTTTTGTTGCCTCGGTCTCTAATTCTTACCCATAAGCTTTCAACCTGCTCGTGGCTAGTCTTCAGAGACAGCTCTTCACAATCTGTCCATTTCTTGATGTAACGGGCAATGCCTCTGCCCCTCTGTCGTGGGTTAGGCTGAGTCCGTCAACCAAACCCACGCAGCTCTCCCAGTCCAGTAAAATGGAGAGGAGAGAAAAAAAAATGTAATAAAGAGCTGAGGATCGAGACAGGAACAGAGGAGCACCCACCAACCACGGTCCCGGGCAAAAGAGGCTTTTTCTTAATGCAAAACTATTTATTAACAGCTACCTAGAAAGAGAAAAGCACACAAAAACGGTTACTTAAGAGAATAACGAGAAAACAAGGCCAGGTCTTAAAACCAACACCACTCCCCCCCACCTTTGCCTCTTCTTCCCGGCTCTACCTCCTCCCCTCAGCGGGCGCAGGGGGGCAGGGAATGGGGGAGTGCAGGTCAGTTCATTCCAAGTTGTTACTGCCGCTTCTCTTAAAGGAGCAGGAGTCCTTACACCATTGTCCCTTGATCCAGTGGATCCCCTACTCACGGCGAAGGCGTGAATCCTGCCCGCTGGGGGGCAAATCCTTACCCCATCGGATTTGCCCCAAGTGCGGGCTTTACCAGTCCTGGGCTTTTAAGGAGCTGTAGCCACTCACTCTGGCGTGGGTCATCAACAAACTTTAAATGTGCTCCGGTGTGGGTCGTCATGCCGACCTTAAATGCGTCTCCATAGAAACTTTAAATGCGTAAATGCGTAAAAGTGTCTCTACCTGTGCCCATGATTCACAATAGTCTCAGGCTTAGGCATCTCTTTCCGACGTGGGTCATCCACGGGCTGCGAGTGGGTTTTCTGCTTGCTCCACCGAGGACTGTTTGTTAGAAGGGGCCGCTCACAAGGGGGACTCAGCCGCGGCACACATTGTTCCGTTCCATCTTCACTGACCTCTTAGCTGTGTGGCCGTTTCTCTTAGATTTCAGTCCTGTCTGGGTGAACTCGGCCCGGTGGGCGCCCCGGCAGCGGGGCTCTCCCCGAGTTCCCCAAGCGGCTCCGCCGCCGCCATCCTCGACGGAGCGGGCCGGGCCCGGCCCAGGCCAGGCCGCCGGCCCGGCCGGGAGCCGGGAGCGGGGGCCGTGCCCCCCTCCCGTCTCCTTGCTCCTGGGCAAAGGCACACCTTTCCGGTTCCTTTGTCCGACGTAAATAGGGCAATTCGCAGAGGCGCCGATTGGCTCAAGCCCCGAGGGGGACGGGAGTCCGGTGTGATGGGCAGCTTCTGCCACCCGGACCTCCCCCCCCACTTCAAACCATAACACCCTCCTTCCTCGCCTGTCCCTTCTGAACAGCCTGTAGCTGTCAATATCTGCACTCTGGTCATGGGATTCGTCCCACTGAGTTTCAGTAACGACAACTAGGTCATAGCTTTCTAGCAGCACAGTGGCTTCCAACTCCTGTTTGTTGCCCATGCTGCATGCATTGGTGTAGAGGCACTTCAGCTGGGCTGGTGGCTGTGTCACCTTCTTAGAGGAACACCCCTTAATTCCTTTGAGGTATTTCACTGGTGTTTCCCTGTTGGCTCCTATTACCTCAGGACCCCTGTCTCCTCTCCCTAAGACTTCAAGCATGCTCCAGTGTACCCAGCATGTCTCGGAGCAACAGAATGAGGGCCCTTGCTAGCACCTCATCCCTCTAACCTTAGTGTGTTGTCCCACAGCTTGTCATGGGCAAGCCTGATATTATCCCCCTCTCGCTTCAAGACTAGTTTAAAGCCCTGTCAATGAGCCCCACTAGCTCATGAGCAAATTATAGGATATGTTTTTCCTTCCTTTTTAAAGCTACAGTTTGTACTTACTGCTTTATATAAATGAAACACTAAGGATATTTTTACCACCTCAGTCTGCATTTAGCAATCTTCGCCGCATACTCTGTTAACTAAGACAGCACTACTTGTATCTCTAGATTATTAAAGGACCTCATCTATTAGACTGGTATGTTTTTGATTGTGGGGGTGTTGTGTTTTTTTTTTTTGTGGTGGCGTGGGTTTTTTTGTGTGGTGTGGCTTGTGTTTTTTTGTTTGTTGGGTTGGGTTTTTTTTGTTTGTTTTGCTTTCTTTTAGAACAGCTCATGAGGATCTTGCTTCTGTTGGCATCAGTGGATGTTTTTCCAGGTAGAGCAGTGATAGCAGCATCTGGCGCGTTATAATAGTATACAGAATGTGACAGTTTGCTTAAGCTGCCTTGTAAATGTAAAGAGAACCTGAAATTCTGACTTTGTTTTGTTTTAGGTGAATCAATTCAGATCTTTGCCGAGATTGAGAATTGCTCTTCCCGTATGGTGGTGCCAAAGGCAACCATTTACCAAACACAGGCATTCTATGCCAAAGGGAAAATAAAGGAAGTAAAACAGCTTGTTGCCAACCTCCGTGGGGAATCCTTGTCATCTGGCAAAACAGAAACCTGGAATGGCAAACAGTTGAAAATTCCACCTGTTTCCCCTTCAATCCTTGACTGTAGCATAATCCGTGTGGAGTATTCACTGATGGTATGTTAGGTGGTCTGTTTCACTCTCGAGAATGAGTAGCTTCTAACATGCCATACAAATTCCTAGCGCAGGTTTTTGTGATAATTAGTTATTAAAGAAATATATGTTCTGGTATTAGTGTCCTCACAGGAGATCTGGTAAGTAAATTTCGTTTAAATCATGCAAGTTCTTAAAACAGTTGTGTGTCAACTAAGCAAGCATTTAATAAGTAGACTGTTTCCAAGCGAGGGCTTATGTTAAGACTTTTTTTAATTTGAAGAGCTCATGTCTCCATAGGGGTATGGGTCCTAGAAGAGACTATTAGAAACAAGCTCCTCATGGGAACTTCTGTGGAAAGACAACTTAGACTAATACTTATGAAGTGCTGATTAAACTTCACATTTTAATTATGCACTTGGTTCTTTTTTCTTCAGGTATATGTTGATATTCCAGGAGCCATGGATTTATTCCTTAACTTACCACTGGTCATCGGTACCATTCCTTTACATCCGTTTGGTAGCAGAACATCGAGTGTGAGCAGCCAGGGTAGCATGAACACGAATTGGATTGATCTGACACTGCTTGAAAGACCAGAAGGTAACTTGACAATACAAATTCCATTCAATTTGCTAGTCTGTTTTTGAACATAAGCTTAATATTACATTAAAATGAAATAGTTTAGTCTCTTTTTTTTAACAGTTTTTTTAAGAAGTCACCTACTTGCTGGTGAATCTTACAGTGATTAAATTTTAATATTTGTCATGTTATATATTTTGACATGCATAAGAACCTGTTGTTTGAACTGCATGTACCTTCTTCTTTCAGCACCTCCTAGCTATTCAGAAGCTGTCGCAGAGGAAAACAGACAGTCCAGCCCTGCACCTATAGCTGCTTTTGATGATTTTGAGAGAGCACTTCAAGGATCATTACTTGCATACATCCAGGAGTTCCGTTTTCTGCCTCCGCCCCTATATTCAGAAGTAGGTATATCTGTTAGAATATGATGATTCATGTATTGTGTCTGATATTTTTGTGTGTGTGTCTTGTGGAACAAGTTTAGGAAGCTGTTTTTCCTTCCTAAAGTTAGGAGAAACAATTAAAATGATGAACATGGAAGAAGTTGGTTTTGGGGAGGACTTTTATTTGTCGGTAAGATGCAGATAAATTGCATCAAGAGTTTTTCATGCCTGTTTTACAGCATGAGTTACTCTGTTTTTTTATTTTTCACATGAACTCTGCAACCTTAAATTTAAAAGGTGCTCTGTGAGGTGCCTTGGTGTCGTGGGTTAGGCTGCTCCAGCAACCGAACCCACACAGCCGGTCACTTATCCTCCCCCACCCCCAGGAATGAGGGAGAGAATTAAAGGATAAATGGGATACCTGTGGGTTGAGATAAGAACAATTTAATACAGATAAGTAATACACAGTGTAGATGCTCACCGCCCCCTCTTATCCGCAGCCCATCTCGTCCCGAAGCTGCAATCCAGGACGAACGCGAGGCCCCGAAATAGAGAGGGGCAGAGAGAGATAGTACTCTGAGAGTGGGAGTACTGGAAGAGAGAGGAGGAAAAAAAAGGCAATAGAGCAAAAGCGCAGCAAGCGCAAAAGAGCACAAGCGGCGAAAGAGCCAAAGTGCAAAAGCCCTTCTTTCTGGTTGTCCCTCGCTTTTATACTGGGTATGACGCTGCATGATATGGAATACTAATTGGCCAGTTTGGCCCTCAATCTTAAGTTCCACCACAAATCACAAGGGGAATCGTGTCCCCCTTGTCCCAGCTATGCTTCCCCCTTGTCCCACCGTGCTTCTGCACTCCGGCACACTGAAAAGTCCTTGGAGTCTCACGTCCAACCACAAACATCAGCTTGCTATCAACATTCTTCTCAGAGTGAGCCTCTGAGTAAAACCAAAACACGGAGCTCTTCTAGCTGCTAAAAAGAAGAGCTAACTCTGTCCCAGCTAAAACCAGGACACTTGGCTTCTCTATCATGCTATTTCCTGGAGCTGCAGACCTGGAAGGTAATTTTCCTTGGCAGCACTCTTCCCTAGTCTAATACTTTCTGGAAATTTTCAAAGTCTTGTTTATCATTTTAGCAACATCATTTTTTAAATTTGTGTATTAAAACTGATAACTTTCACCTCTTCTGCTTCCTAACGTTTCATAGAAACTACTAAATTGTTTTGCCTGCATTTGTGTTTAAGTTCTGTGGATGTAGGGCTTTCAGAAACTTCATGTAGAGAAGTGACATAAACGGTATTAATTTCTCACTTGAAATGACTGAAGTACACAGTTCTTCAACACTTTTGGCCTTTACAGAACTAAAAATGTAGCCACTGAATAACCATGAATGAGATGCAAATTTTGAAGCTTTTCATGTTTGTTTTTCAAGAAAAAGCAAGGATATAGGGCAAAAGGGGGGGGGGGGGGGGGGGGAGGACGGGGATGACACAAACCACCACAAAATGCCACACCAGAAAAAAACCCCAAAACCCTATGTCCTCTGGCCAAATTTTGCCTGAATTCACTCACTTTAGGAAAATAGCATTATGTAGCATGATTCTTCCCCTCCCCTTTGAAACACTACTGTGCTAATGAGTGGGCAGAGGGGTGGGTTTTTTTTGTGTGCTAGATGCTTTCCTGAGAACTCATACTCTAGAGTTAAGCTATAGCAAACTCGGTCCTTTTCATTTTAGCTACTTTAATGTTTAGGAAGAAGCATTTAAAAAAAACCCCAACAACAAACAAACAAAAACCCACAAAAACAAACAAAGAAACAAAAAAAACCCACAAAAAAAGGCTGTATGAAGTTAAGTGATGCAATGTCTAAAAGATGCACTGTACACTTAAACTATTCTTACCATCCAGTTTGAGACCTAAGTTAGCAGGCCGTACCTCCTCTTCTATAGAAAGGAATAAGAGGTAAGGCTTAGAACACATGAACTTCTGAAACATCCCATAGGATATTTGAGGATTAATTACTTTTAAATTAAGTAGTAGAATGATTTTCTTTTTTTGTATTGATAACTTTCTGCTTTTTCAAGCAAAACTTCTCTACTTCTCTCAAATCAATTAAATATTTCTTAAGTTACATTTCTAGTGATATGTGTCAAGTCATTTTTTTTATATGTATCAGCTAATTCAGAAGACTTCTATGCTAGTAAAGCAGAAATTTTTAAGGTTTTATATTGGTTATTCATGCTTATCCTTAAATTACCATCAACCTGTAGTTTAAAGTCTTCCACTGTATCTAATATTTCTATTAATTTTTATCCCAAGTTTTGTCTGACTAGAAGTTCTTAAATTATTTCAATAACCTTTGGATTGGGAATGCCATATATCGTTATAATTGTCTTAAACTTGTCAATTTTGATTTTTATTTCTAGCAGTGGATTCTAAAATGCACTAGGTTGCAGGTTTGTTTTTTTTTGTTTGTGTTTTTGTTGTTGTTGTTGTTGGTTGTTTTTTGTTGTTGTTTTCTGTGGTGGGTTTGGTTTGTTTGTTTGTTTTTTTCCTTTTGGTTAGATTGATCCAAACCCAGATCAGCCCACAGATGAGAGACCATCTTGCCCCTCTCGTTGAAGGAATCCATAAAAAGCTGACTTGACTTGGGTTTTGAATCACACTTGCTGTGTTGAAGATCAAGGTGTCATAGTGGAGACTTGCTTTTAAAAGAAACGATATTGCTCTTGTCTGTACAGTGAATAAATGAAAACAACCTGTGATCATGCTTTGACACCTACAGCACATCATAGGACTGTTCCACATGCCTGAGAACCTGAGGTGTGTGTCGTGTGGTGTCCGTCCCGTTCCCCCCCCCCCCCCCCCAAATAGTGGCACATACTAGGAACAGCCTTACTAGTATAGTCACATGTTTCAAAACACTCAAACCTTGTTGTAAGAGAGGAATGGCTACTTCCTATGATTCAAAAATTTGCACATGCTTATGTTAGGCATTTCAGTGTCACTACAGCTTTCTTGTTTATGGTGGACTGTTGTTACCTCCTCCCTCCTTAATTGTTTGATCCGCACAACAAGGAACATCACTTTTTTGTCAAAGCTTTCTTTTGAAGACTGACAAATGCACTGACTTTTTTAAAATTTAATGTAGCCTGGACTTTACCTGCATATGCACATGCTCAGAATTGTTCTAGTAGGTTGATCATGTATCACCTCTTCAGCTTGGATCCTATTGTGGATTTATTTACAAACATCACATGCATTCAGATCAATCCTTCTTGCTGTATGTTTTGCAGCCAACTGTAGTAGACAAGCAACAGATATGTGGGAGTGGAGGAAGAGATAACAGAAGGAAACTAATAAGAGACTTTGTCAAGATTGTATACCTTCTTGATTTCTTTTAAGAATTTGTTGCCTTTCTGCTATCATTGCAAAGCAATGTTTTGTTACAGACTGCCTAAAGATCACTTAATCTCAGGTGAACTTATCACTTGCCAAACTGTTAGAATGCTATTTGTTTTGTTATGTTGCACTGTTGAATTCTTTCTTTTGTTTTGTATTTGTGTTTTGGTGGCATTCTTTGAGGGGGATTTTGAATAGGGACAGGCACAAAACTTAAAATGTTCATAGGCAGAGAGATATCTCAACCAGTAGGGATGAGAAGGTGTTTTGGTTTTTTTTAAATAATATCACCAAAAATTATATATAAAATGAGTCTCCAGTAGAAAGTATATTTCAGACTGCAAGAAAAGTTTGAACTATTGCAACTAAGCAACAGCTCGGTTTGTGCACTTTGTATTTTCTTCAGGGTTTATGATACTGTAAAAATAGTAAGACTAAAACTATAATAAAACTAGGCCACAGTATCAGTGTTACCAGCCATAGAGCAATTCTCAACTAATTTGAGTGATTGTCTCCTGGGCTAGTCCTGAGAGCTTCAAAACAAAACAAAAAAAAACCCCACCCAACAACTTTAAATACACATTCATCTAGAATGCAGGAAATCGTATAGAAAAAGCACTCACTCCTTGAGTGTACCCTAAAGAAAAGAATGATGGAGCCATTAGATCTGACTAGTGCTTTTAGGCTAGAGAGTTATAAAGTTAAATTTCCTTTACAGAAATCATGTTAAAAAAAAAAAAAAACAAACACACAAGCAAACAAACAAAACAACAAAAAGACCACCACCACCCCATCCCCAACAAAAAACAAACACTATTGTCAGACTTGTCTGATGTTGACTACTTAAAAACTAATCCATTGTGTATATCCTTGTGCAATAAAACAGCTCAGAAGGGAGGGGGAGAGGGAAAGCTAGTGTTTCTGCATTGTGCTTGTTCTTACAAAGTTCTGCCTTATTTGTAAAGCTTCATAAATATGACAAAATCTGCTTTTCCATAAGTGGCCTTTATGAGAACATGAAAGGTATTTGATGTGTCAAAAGCAATGATAAGGTGATTAAAACAATAGTTGCGTTTTAAGTGATTCAGTTCAAAGGTTTGGGCTTTGATAAGCAAGATTTTGAAATTGGATGATGTCTTACGCTGACCAGTTTTGTGAATGTCTTCCTTCTGCCCTCTCCAACCAGACAAAATTTTAAATGTCGTTAAGATTTGTTGGCATAAAAGGGCATTTGATGATTTTTCTTTTTTCTTTTTTTTTTGTTATTTTAACAGACTAGGGAACAATTGCTGATATACATAGCATTTAAAATACTTATCCTAGTATAATGGAAAACTATATGAAGTAGAAGTGACCAATGTTGTCATAATTGACATCGCTTCACAGACTGATCAGAGTGAAAAATTCTAAAACCTTATCAAATAAAGACTTCCTATTTAAACTCGTTAGTTGTTCAGAGTCATTACAGATTCATAGCTGTAGCCCAATATTTCATTTAGAATCTTGATCTGAAATAGGAAAAAAGTAAAATCCAAGCATTAAAGAGAAACGAAGTGCAATATTAAATGTTTGCTTTATAGATTATATTCTATGGCTGTTAGATTATTTTGTGTGTGTTTGTTTTTTGTTTGGTTGATTGTTTTTTTTTTTTTTGTGTTGGTGTGTGTGGGTTGTCTTTTTTGGTTTTGGTGCTGAATATGTTCTTATGGACTCTTTTAAGAAAACTATGTGGAAAACAATTTTTCCTATTGTTCTTCCTTGTGGAAAATAAACTTTTTTTAAAAAATGCTTTTAAGTGCTTTAACTGTAAGCTATAAGATTGTTTGTGACTTAAACATTTGATATGTCTTTGTACAAAATAATAGCTATAAGGATCAAATTACTATAGAAATATATATGATATGTATCAACTACATGGGGTGGGGAAACTATTTCTGGAGCTACACCACTGATTAGCACAAAAGCTAAGTTTCAGCACCTTCATATCCTTTTTCTTGTTTATATCAATGATTTCTTGGGGCTAGGTTTCAGATGGGAAGCTACAATACAATCTCTTTAAATTTAGAAAATACCAATAACTTACAGGATATGACTGTCTTTACAGGACACTGTTTTAAAATTATTGTAACTGGTGACCTCTGTTCAAGTTGTCTAGTATTTTCCAGTACATATGGTGGGGGCAGGGATTGCATGTTTTGGTAAGGGTGGGAGGAAACTGGGGATAGGGTAATTACTTTAAAAGCCAGATAACTCAGTGGTTTGCAGTTGGGATCAGAAGGTTCGTTTGTTAAACTGGGGTAAATAAGGTGTGTCTTACTCTTTCCTTGGAAGTCTAATGTTACCAGATGTTGAAAATCACTATCTGCTATTTGTGTTTTGGTCAGTAGAGCTTTGCAAGATGTTAACACAGCTCCTCAACATTCCAGAAATGAAGCGCTGCCATAGCATCTTGTTTCTGCATACTGCACACAGCTGAATCTCTGACAGAATGGACTATCATCGTTTGGTATCAAAATGTCATTTGACCTAAGGCAAGGTTCACTAGGCTAGCAGCCAGGGACTCAGGAGTCCAATATATGCTGTTCCTGTCTGTTGGTGTTAAAGGTACTGAAGACCACTAACTTCTCATGGTACTGTACAGTAGGTTTTTATGGTGTATGCTATTAATATAGACAGCCCAAACATTTGATCTGACTCCTTGTATAATGCAAACAGTAGACTTCCAGAATGTGTGAGTTCTTGTGTAAAATAAAGCATTTTGATTTAATTTTGAATTTGTAACTGGCAACTGTGGAGAAAACAGAAAGATCTTTTATGTTTTTTGGCCATTAATAATACTGTTAATAATTTGTGCCTGAGTTCTGGTTGAAAATAATAGGAAATATAAAAAATAAGGTTGTCTCATTATGATCATATACTTAGAACTCCTTTATAGCTGAGTGACAATGATTAAATTATTTTTTTTCTAATAACAGCACAACCCTTTTTAATAACTAAAGTTTCTAATGCTATGTGGCAATGTTGAGAATTGAAAATTATCATCAGTGTCACACACTTAAAGCATTTTTGTGCAACGCTTTCTTGAAATCACATTTTTAGACCACAACCACTGCTTATGACTTTTCTTTTTGCCTTTAGGTTTATTGTTAGCATTAATAAAAAATTGGAAATTACCAGTTTTATTCTTTGAGATCTGGGCTTTTTTATTTAAATTATTATTAATTAAATAATTAATATTATTATTTTATTTTATTTTTATTTTATTTAAAATGTTTCATATTTCTGAATATTAAAATACCTGTGCACCCATGCTACACTAGGATATAAAAATAATAGCTCTTCATCAGCTATCCATAAAACTATACAAAATGGTTGTCCTGGTTTCAGCTGGCACAGAGTTAGCTCTTCTTTCTAACAGCTGGAAGAGCTCTGTGTTTTGGTTTTAGTCTGAGACTTCTGAGAAGAACGCTGACAGTGCACTGATGTTTGTGGTTGGCACTGAGGCCTCAAGGACTCTTCAGCTTGCCAGCTTGCAGGAGCACAACAGGATGGGGGGGGGCATAGCTGGGACAGAGGGTCCATGACTCTCCTTATGATTTGTACTTAGATTTAGGATTAAGGGCCCAACTGGCCAATAAGTATTCCATGTCATGCCTAGTATAAAAATGAGGGTCAGCCAGAAAGAAGGGCTTTTGCACTTCCAGGGCTCTCACTTTTGGACTCTGAGTGTTGTGTCTCACTCTCTGTTTTCGGGGCCTCTTGCTCATCCGGGATTGTGGTATTGGGACTTATCTGTTTTGGGATCGTTAGTTCGGGATGAGATGGGCCTTGGCTAAGGGATGGTGAGCAATTACACTGTGCGTCTCTTGTTTGTATATATTTATCATTGTATATATTAGTAGTAGTAGTAGTAGTATTAAATTGACCCACGGGTGTCTCTTCCTTTTCTCCTTTAATTCTCTTCCTCATTCCGGGGGGTGGGGGAGGGTGAGCAAGCAGTTGTGTGGCATTTAGTTGCCGGAAAGGCCTAAACAAAGACAGTCCTTTGTGGGGCCTGAAGGGTTGAGATAACAGATTTGACTGGAATGTGTAATATAAATTCTATAATTTAGCACCTTTTCTGCCATGTATGCTGTTTGTTGGAATTCTTTTGCGGTTTACTATCTCTGGTTGTTGGACCAGGATGAAAGGCATTTTTTTGCTAATTAAGAGTTTTGCTGTGCTATGCTGTGGAATGCTGATAAAATCTTGGGTGTTGGGACTAGTTCAGTATCTATATTCAGCGGTGCAGGGAGGAGTGGTGATGTGGACCTCATTTATTAATTTTAAGTGCCACCTGGCCCGTGTTGTTGTCAATTACACTGGTGGCTTCTCTCCTTTGGAGACCCAATTCATAAAGGGAACAGCTTCCTTCATGTTCCCTTCCCCCTCCAGGCCGTTTACCAAAGTTTATGCAAATTTTGAGAATACTGAACAGCATTGGAATAATCTAAAGGGTTTGATTTTGTTGCAAGGTCTTCTAAATATATGTTTTCTTATATATATATATTTAGAGTTAATCAACCGTTTAGAAGTGTGTACCAATTCATTTCTCATGTTATTGTGCTTGCTGGCTCAACCCCTGTGACAAGCACTACAGCTACTCAAACTCTGGCTTCTGGTACTCGGCACAGAAGCAAACGCCCTGCTCAAGCCACTACAACAAGCACTGCATCTACTCAGACGGCAACGTTATCAGTTGCTCCCGTAAGTAGGAGGAAACGTGTACAAAAGTCAGAACGTAGAGGAGAGGATGATGATAAAAAAGAGCAACCAGGGCCATCATGACAATGAGAGATAAAGCGGGAATTATAAAACTCCAATACCTGAGAGAGACTAGGCAACGTTGCAAAATTGATCAACTTTTTAAAAAAAAAAAATTATGTATCTAAAATAGCACTACTTAATCTCTTTAAATTTAAAGCCTTTCATGTTTTAGAAAAATCAACCAAGTAAATCACCGTAAACTACAACTACCATAGTTTTTCATAGCACAGCAACACTTACGAACAGAGTGAGTTCAGAACAAATAGAGTAAGCTGGACCTTTGTCCAGTAATGAACTTTCTACAGGGAAACTTCTCTGCTAATGTGTATGCTGCTGCTTTGAACCCAATCCTGTGACTTGAACTATATCACTATATACAACTCTGCAAAGAGTCAAGTGTCCAACAGAAATTTTCATTAGGCTGGTGATAGAAGACAACAGCTACTCCTAGGAAAATTGATTTGGCTGGAGAGTCCAGCCTGACTCAGAGTCCAGTCACAGACTTTCCCTATTCCATGGATTTTGAGCAGAATCTTCTTGAGAGATTCTCAGAACTTTAGGAAGTGCCAAGGACTTGTACTTGCCTGACACTTAATTAGGATTTTGTGTGGGTTTCTTTTCTAGTGAAAGTGGCATACAAAGGTGTGTTATCAGGCATGTTTCACCTGTCTTCCAGATGATATCCTTGAAACAGGAAGAAAGTAAACTATTTATTCTCTAAATAATCAATCACTCGCTGTCAGCTATAGCCTGCTATTTTTAGAGCTGCATCTCCATATCCCCTGACATAGTGGTAGCTTCTGAGCAGAGGTTGGATGATGTTGCAACATACAAGTTGAACGGTGTACCTCTAATCTAATCCAGTTCATAACAGGAGTCAGAACTTAGATGAATGTTGTATTTTGAGTTTGTTTCAGGTACCTTGCTATAAATGTTTGTCATTGTGGTGGGTTAGGCTGCTCCGGCAACTATACCCGACACAGTCCCCTCTCACCCTCCCACACCTCAGGGATGAGGGAGAGAATCAAAGAGGAAAAAGAAAAGAGACCCGAGGGTTGAGATAAGAACAATTTACTACTACCGCTACCAATATATGTATATACAGATATGTACAAGGATAAACATATGCAAACGAGTGATGTACGGTGTAATTGCTCACCACCCCTTGACCGAGGCCCGTCTTGTCCCGAAACTGCAATCCCGAAACAGATAGAACTCGATACCGCAATCCCGGACGAACGGGAGGCCCCGAGACAGAGAGCGAGAGAGAGAGGGAAAACACTCTGAGCACCCGAAAGTGAGAGTCCCGGAAGGGCAAAAGCTCTTCTTTCCGGCTGACCCTGACTCTTATACTGGGCATGACGCTGCATGATATGGAATACTAATTGGCCAGTTTGGCCCTCAATCTTAAGTTCAGGTACAAATCGTAAGGAGAGTCGTGGACCCCTTGTCCCAGCTATGCTCCCCCCTTATCCTGTTGTGCTCCTGCACACTGGCAAGAACCCGGTAGACTGAAAAGTCCTTGAGACCTCAGTGCCATCTATAAACATCAATGCACTATCAGCATTCTTCTCAGAGTGAGCCTCTGAGTAAAACCAAAACACGGAGCTCTTCTAGCTGCTAAAAAGAAGAGCTAACTCTGTCCCAGCTAAAACCAGGACAGTATCCACCCCTTATTCCATACCATGCACGTCATGTTCAAACCTTACATATATATATACTATTCCCTTAGTTCATGCGTCATCCCTCTAAAATGTGTGTTGAGTTCATTCAGTCCGTAGCTCCAAACTTCATCTGTTGTAGCAGTCTCTCAGGGCAGGAAAGATGATGTGGAATTCACTCGGTCGGTAGAAAAGATGATGATGTAGTCTCTGTTGGGTGTGACAGCTGGAGCTTGTAGTTGGTGTATCCGGCAACAGTCCATGTCCACTGTCTGCAGATTGAAGATGTCGATCTCAAGGAAGTTGCTTCTGGTTCTGGCGAAGTTCATTCTTCATTAACCTGGAAGATTCTTAATATAATGGCATTAGTAAAATACGACAACCATAGCAATAATAGTACGCAATGACGGGGTTATTCAGCAATTAATATCACAAAATTCATTTATCGTCTGTTTTCGCCTAACATCAAATCTCCTTGAGGTACACATCGGACTTCCCCGTTCTTCTGCATCACCCACCAAGTGCATCCAGGTCCTTGGGCAAAAGCAATCCCACGAATGGGTTTACCTTTACCCGAGGCAGGAATAACCCAGACTGTCTTCCCCAGTATATTCTTCATGTGCACTACAGGGACTTTATCCCCCTCTACTGTACATAAAAGCTCGGATTGGGCAGGACCAGCTCGATTGGCAGATCCTCTAGTATTGACTAACCAGGTGGCTTCTTCTAAATGTGTATCCCAGTGTCTAAAAGTTCCACCACTCATTGCTCTCAGTGTGTTTTTTAGCAGTCCATTATATCGTTCAATCTTCCCAGAAGCTGGTGCATGATAGGGGATGTGATACACCCACTCGATGCCATGCTCTTTGGCCCACGTGTCTATAAGATTGTTACGGAAATGAGTCCCGTTGTCTGACTCAATTCTTTCTGGGGTGCCATGCCGCCACAAGACTTGCTTTTCAAGGCCTAAAATAGTGTTTTGGGCAGTGGCATGGGGCACAGCATAGGTTTCCAACCATCCAGTGGTTGCTTCCACCATTGTGAGCACGTAATGCTTGCCACTGCGAGTTTGTGGAAGTGTGATATAGTCAATTTGCCAAGCCTCTCCATACTTGTATTTCAACCAACGCCCTCCATACCAAAGAGGTTTTAACCGCTTGGCTTGCTTAATTGCAGCACATGTTTCACATTCATGGATAACCTGTGCAATAGTGTCTATAGTTAAGTCCACCCCTCGATCACGAGCCCATCTGTATGTGGCATCCCTTCCTTGATGGCCTGAGGCATCATGGGCCCAACAAGCTAGAAATTTTTCACCTTTATGTTGCCAGTCCAGATCCACCTGAGCCACTTTAATCTTAGCAGCCCGATCCACCTGTTGATTGTTTTGATGTTCTTCAGTGGCCCGCCTCCTGGGTACATGAGCATCTACATGACGTACCTTTACAGCCAGCTTCTCTACTCGAGCAGCAATGTCTTTCCACAACGGGGCAGCCCAGATGGGTTTACCTCTGCGTTGCCAGTTGCTCTGCTTCCATTGCCGTAGCCATCCCCACAGGGCATTTGCTACCATCCATGAGTCGGTATAGAGATAGAGCGTTGGCCACTTTTCTCGTTCAGCAATGTCTAAAGCCAGTTGGATGGCTTTTACCTCTGCAAACTGACTTGATTCACTTTCTCCTTCTGTAGCTTCTGCGACCTGTCGAGTAGGACTCCATACAGCAGCTTTCCATTTTCGATGTTTTCCTACAAGACGACAGGATCCATCAGTAAACAGAGCATATTTCTTCTCATTGTCTGATAGTTCATTATAAGGTGGAGCCTCCTCAGCACGTGTCACCTCCTCCTCCTCTGGTGACATTCCAAAGTCTTTACCTTCAGTCCAATTAGTAATCACTTCCAAAATTCCTGGGCGATTGGGATTTCCTATCCGAGCCCTTTGTGTGATCAGCACGATCCACTTGCTCCATGTGGCATCAGTTGCGTGATGTGTAGACGGGACGCTCCCTTTGAACATCCAGCCGAGCACTGGCAATCGGGGTGCCAGGAGCAACTGTGCTTCCGTACCAATCACTTCAGAAGCAGCTCGGACTTCTTCATATGCTGCCAGTATCTCTTTTTCAATTGGAGTATAGTTGGCTTCGGATCCTTTGTATCCTCGACTCCAAAACCCAAGAGGTCGACCTCGCGTCTCCCCTGGTGCTTTTTGCCAGAGACTCCAAGCAGGACCATTCTCCCCGGCTGCAGTGTAGAGCACGTTTTTGACATCTTGTCCTGTCCGGACTGGTCCCAGGGCTACCGCATGGACTATTTCTTGTTTAATTTTTTCAAAGGCTTGTTTTTGCTCTGGGCCCCATTCAAAATTATTCTTCTTTCGGGTTACTTGATAGAGGGGTTTTACAATCTGGCTGTAATCTGGAATATGCATTCTCCAGAAACCCACAATGCCTAAGAAAGCTTGTGCTTCCTTTTTGTTGGTTGGTGGGGACATAGCTGTTATTTTATTAATCACATCCATTGGGATTTGACGACGCCCATCTTGCCATTTTATTCCCAAAAACTGAATCTCCTGTGTAGGTCCCTTGACCTTACTTTGTTTTATGGCAAAACCAGCTTTCAGAAGGATTTGGATTATTTTTTCACCTTTCTCAAAAACTTCTTCTGCTGTGTTGCCCCATACAATGATATCATCAATATATTGCAAATGTTCTGGGGCTTCACCCTGTTCCAGTGTGGTCTGGATCAGTCCATGGCAAATAGTAGGGCTGTGTTTCCACCCCTGGGGCAGTCGATTCCAGGTATACTGGATGCCCCTCCAAGTGAAAGCAAACTGTGGCCTGCATTCCGGTGCCAAAGGAATTGAGAAAAATGCATTAGCGATATCAATTGTAGCGTACCACCTGGCTGCCTTTGACTCCAGTTCGTACTGAAGTTCCAGCATATCTGGCACAGCAGCACTCAATGGTGGTGTAACTTCATTTAAACCACGATAGTCTACTGTCAGTCTCCACTCGCCATTGGACTTACATACAGGACATATGGGGCTGTTAAAAGGTGAGCGGGTCTTTGTGATGACTCCTTGACTCTCCAGTTGACGAATCAACTTATGGATAGGAATTAGAGAGTCTTGGTTGGTACGATATTGCCGTCGGTGCACTGTTGTAGTAGCAATTAGCACCTGTTGTTCTTCGACCCTCAGTAATCCCACAGCAGAAGGATCTGTTGAGAGACCAGGCAAAGTAGACAGCTGTTTGCCTTCTGCCTCTACTGCAGCTATGCCAAAAGCCCACCGATACCCTTTTGGGTCCTTGAAATACCCTCTTAAGATAATCTATGCCAAGGATGCACGGTGCTTCTGGGCCAGTTACAATAGGGTGTTTTTGCCACTGCTTCCCAGTTAGGCTCATTTCACCCTCTAACACAGTCAGTTCTTGAGACCCCCCTGTCACTCCAGAAATATGAATGGATTCTGCCCCTTTAAAATTCGACGGCATCAAAGTGCATTGGGCACCAGTGTCCACTAAAGCCTTATATTTTTGGGGGCCTGATGTGCCAGGCCAACGAATCCACACAGTCCAGTAAACTCGATTGTCCCTTTCCTCCACCTGGCTGGAGGCAGGGCCCCTCTATTGCCTGTTATCAGAGGAATCAGCGGGATTAGAATCAGGATTGTGAGGAGTATCAGTCCTCCTATGTTGACTACGGGACCGCTCACGGTAGACTGGGGCGACGGCTTTCCTTGAGGAGTTGGAGAAGCTTCTACTTCTGTTGGTTTTTCCTTCCAACTCGCGTACTCTTGCCTCTAAGGCTGAGGTGGGCTTTTCACCCCATCTTCTCATGTCTTCTCCGTGATCACGCAGATAGGACCACAGCTCGCCCCGTGATCTGTACTGTCTCTCTCGAAAAGGGGAACGCCCCATTCTAACAGCTGCAATTCTAGAAGGTTCAGGTGGCAAGGAGTCTACTTTTCCTTTTAATTCTCGGACCTCCTCAGACAGCTTTTCCACAGCCGCAACACAGGATCGTATAGAAGTATCCTCCTCAGACAGCCTTTTTTCTATAGCTGCAACACAAGCTCGAATGGAAGTATTATCATCATATCGTCGGAGGTAGGTGACCAGATTACCTACGGTTAGTAGTATATCATCATCTCCAAAGTCCATTATTGCCAGTGAGGTGGAATATGCCGGTGGCGCACTCCGTAGAATCTTTTGCCACATTGGTCGTGTGCACCGGACGTCATCTGGATCCTCACATCTTGGTCCGCCTCTCTGGTCATAATAAATCAACTCTCGCACGGCTAATTCTCTCAGATGCTGAATAGCTTTCTCTACACTGGTCCACTTGCTTATATTACATGGTATCTCATCCTTGTAGGGATACCTTTCCTTTACAGCTGCCAGGAGCCGTCTCCAGAGGCTGCAAACTTGTGTCTGTTTTCCAATCGCTTTATCAATGCCTCCATCCATAGCAAGGGCTCCTAGCTGCCTGGCTTCTCCACCATCTAACTCCAGACTATTGGCTCCCATGTCCCAGCATCTGAGTAACCAAGTGACAATGGGCTCACCTCTAAGACGGCCATAATCTTTTCTAATATCTCGCAGCTCACTCATTTTTAGAGATCGGGTGGTTATTGTCTCATCTACGCCCTCACTTCTCTGGCGTGAAACGGAACGTTCCCGCTTCATTTCTCGTGATGGGCCTGGTTGCTTGCCATCATCATCCTCTCCTCTACGTTCTGACTTTTGTACACATTTCCTTGGTTGCTCTTCCTCATCTGGTTGTTGTGATGGCCCTGGCTCTCCTTCATCATCGTCTCCTGCATGTCTTAACTTTTGTACACATTTCTTCTTTCTTACGGGGGCAACTGATGCCGTACTAGTCTGAGTAGCTATAGTGCTTGTCAAGGGGGTTGGACTGGCAAGCGCAATAACACGAGAGATAAATGGGTATACACCCCTAAATGATCGATTGACTCTGAGTACATATATAATTAAACATATATTCAGGAGACCTTGTAGCAAATTCAAAACTGTTGAAATATTCCAATAATGTTCAGCATTATCAAAATCAACACCAACTTTTGTAAATGAGAAGTTACTGGTATAATTGGCAATGACATCAGCCAGGTGATGCTCAGAGTTAATAAACGATCTCCACATCACCATCCGCCTCTGCAGCACGGAATACAGAGACTGAGCTGGTGCCAGCACCCAGGATCTTATCAGTGTTGCACAGTACATTATAGCAAATCCCTTAATTAATGAGAACCTGCTTTTTATAACAGTCCAGCACTCAGAGCCAGTAAATCGAGTAAACATTCCACCTAATATCATATAAGGCAGATGAGGCACTAAATAACAGACTTCTGGGAACACGTATGAGAGCATTACAAGCAACACTCCGGCCAGCAACATCCTGGAGGACAACAATGGCAATCACAGCAATTTACTTTTGTTATCTCAACTGCTCGCGCCCCACGTTGGGCGCCAATTAAGACTGTGGTGGGTTAGGCTGCTCCGGCAACTATACCCGACACAGTCCCCTCTCACCCTCCCACACCTCAGGGATGAGGGAGAGAATCAAAGAGGAAAAAGAAAAGAGACCCGAGGGTTGAGATAAGAACAATTTACTACTACCGCTACCAATATATGTATATACAGATATGTACAAGGATAAACATATGCAAACGAGTGATGTACGGTGTAATTGCTCACCACCCCTTGACCGAGGCCCGTCTCGTCCCGAAGCTGCAATCCCAAAACAGATAAAACTCGATACCGCGATCCCGGACGAACGGGAGGCCCCGAGACAGAGAGCGAGAGAGAGAGAAAAACACTCTGAGCACCCGAAAGTGAGAGTCCCGGAAGGGCAAAAGCTCTTCTTTCCGGCTGACCCTGACTCTTATACTGGGCATGACGCTGCATGATATGGAATACTAATTGGCCAGTTTGGCCCTCAATCTTAAGTTCAGGTACAAATCGTAAGGAGAGTCGTGGACCCCTTGTCCCAGCTATGCTCCCCCCTTATCCTGTTGTGCTCCTGCACACTGGCAAGAACCCGGTAGACTGAAAAGTCCTTGAGACCTCAGTGCCATCTATAAACATCAGTGCACTATCAGCATTCTTCTCAGAGTGAGCCTCTGAGTAAAACCAAAACACGGAGCTCTTCTAGCTGCTAAAAAGAAGAGCTAATCCTGGTCCCAGCTAAAACCAGGACAGTCATATTTGGATGAAAGATAATAACTTAAAATAGTGAAGTTGGGAGCATGTGTTTTTAAGGGGATAGGAATATGCAATCACAAAACACCAAACCAACCCCAAACCCATATCCAGGAACTAATATTGAAGTGCAAAAGCAGGTATTAAGTCTCTGTTTCTTCAGCAATAGAGTCTGATCCCTTATACAAGAAAAACAAAAATCTAAGATGGTGAATCACCACATGTGACAATACTGAGGCCTACCATGAAATCCCTGTATGGGTTCCCACTAAGGACAATGGAGGGAATTATAAAGTGAAAGATGGTTTCCCTCTTCCTCCTGTGCATCAGGCTAGTCTAAAGTATGCCTTTGACTTGCCCACTCTTCAACAAATGTTGGGAATGGGAGAGGCCAGAACCTGTTAGCCATTTAATAAATGTTATGTCTAAAATGGTTTTATGAGTGGGATGTTGTTCAATCTTTCTCAAAAGAGATATGACACTTGTTTTCAACTGAATACAATAGGGAAAGATAGGAGGAGGGAAAAATCACTCAAAGTCTAATACTTTTTTTTTTTAATCTGAAAATTCATGCAATTATCTAAATATAAACAATGTCTTAGTGTCATCAAACTACCTAGAATCTAAATTAAACTTCTCACTAGAGATGGTCACATTAATATTCAAGGCAAATTTGTCATGCTTGTCCATCAGTTAACAAACAATATAGTAAATTTTTTCCATGGTTCATTCAGCTCTGTAGAAGATACAGACCATTTACTATTTGCACCCTAGTTCTAGGGCCAGTTCTAAATCTGTTGAAGTCTGTGGGGTTAACCAGTCCATTTTTCTGGTTAGCATTGCTAAGTTCAGAAAGCAGATCACCATAACATATTAAAGTGTGCTGGGGAAGATTATGAAGCAGATCATCTTGAGTGCTATCACGTGGCACGTACAGGACAACCAGGTGATCAGGCCCAGTCAGCATGAGTTTATGAAAGGCAGGTCCTGCTTCACTAACCCGATCTCCTCCTATGGAAAGATGACCCGCTTAGTGGATGAGGGAAAGGCTGTGGATGTTGTTTACCTTAGAATTTAGCACACACCTGTATAAATGTAAACATTTATACAGTATGTATTAGCATATTTACATATTCATTGTTATTCTCTTAAACAACTGGTTAATTTTCTCTCCCTTCACATGTAAATTATTTTGCCTTTGACACTGCTTCCCACAGCATTCTCCTGGAGAAACTGGCTATTCATGGCTTGGATGAGCATACTCTTTGCTGGGTAAAAAAGTGGCTGGATGGCCAGGCCCAGAGAGTGGTGGTGAATGGAGTTAAATCCAGTTGGTGGCCAATCACAAGTGGTGTTCCCCAGGGCTCAGTATTGAGGCCAGTTCTGTTTAATATCTTTATCAATCATTTGGATGAGGGATTTGAGTGCACCCTTAGTAAGTTTGCAGACAACACCAAGTTGGGCAGGAGTGTTGATCTGCTTGAGGGTAGGAAGGCTCTGCAGAGGGATCTGGACAGGCTGGATCGATGGACTGAGGCCAATTGTATGAGGTTCAACAAGGCTAAGTGTTGAGTCCTGCACTTGGGTCACCACACCCTCATGCAATGCTATAGGCTTAGGGAAGAGCGGCTGGAAAGCTGCTCAGTGGAAAAGGACCTGAGGATGTTGGTCAGCAGCTGGCTGAATATGAGCCATCAGTGTGCCCAGGTGGCCAAGAAGGCTAACAGCATCCTGGCTTGTATCAGAAATAGTGTGGCCAGCAGGACTAGTGTTGTGGTTTAGACTGGCTGGCAACAAAACACCACAGCTGCTCGCTCACCCTCCCCCACTCCCAGGGGATGGGGAAGAGAATTAAAGGGGAAAAGGGAAAGAGACTCGTAGGTTGAGATAAAAACAATTTAATACTACTAATAATATATTAATATATATGTATAATGATAATATATACAAACAAGTGATGCATAGTGTAATTGCTCACCATCCAGTGACCAAGACCCGTCCTGTCCTGGACTAATGATCCCAAAAACAGATAAGTCCCAACACTGCAATCCTGGACAAGCAAGAGGCCCGAAAAGAGAGAGAGATAGCACTCTGAGAGTCCAAGAGCGAGAGCCCTCAGAAGAGCAAAAGCCCTTCTTTCTGGTTAACCCTCATTTTTATACTGGGCATGACGCTGCATGACATGGAATACTTCATTGGCCAATTTGGCCCTCAATCCTAAGTCTAAGTACAAATCATAAGGGGAGTTGTGGACCCTTTGTCCCGGCTATGCTCCCCCCTCAGCCTGCCGTGTACCTGCACACTGGCAAAACATGAGAAGCTGAAAAGTCCTTGAGGCCTCAGTGCCAACTATAAACATCACTGCAATATCATCATTCTTCTCATAACAAATCTCAGACTAACTCTGTCCCAGCTGAAACCAGGACAACTAGGGAAGTGATTGTCCCCCTGTACTTGACACTGGTGAGGCCACACCTCGAATACTGTGTGTTCAGTTTTGAGCCCCTCACTACAAGAAGGACATTGAGGTGCTGGAGCATGTCCAAAGAAGAGCAACGAAGCTGGCGAAGGGTCTAGAGCACAAGTCTTATGAGGAGCAGCTGAGGGACCTGGGGTTATTTAGCCTGGAGAAAAGGAGGCTGAGGGGAGACCTTATCACTCTCTACAACTACCTGACAGGAGGTTGTAGTGAGGTGGGCGTCAGTTTTCCCAAATCTGAGGTTTGTTTGCTCAGTGTGCAATAAGCCAATCCACACACTGAGACGAGATATTGCTTTATTACAAAGTTGCACAAGTTTGGGTGCCTGTCTCAAGACAGCACACACCTTCTAAAATGTCAGTAAACATTTATACAGTATGTATTAGCATATTTACATATTCATTGTTATTCTCTTAAACAGTTGGTTAATTTTCTCTCCCTTCACATGTAAATTATTTCGCATGCTCAGTCCTTTGCCTCTGCCCCTTTCTTTTTTAGTCTGGGATATGTTTAGGGTAGGTGGTCCATGAGTCAGTGGTCATGATCTCCCCCTGCCGGAATTACCTTTCCCCTAGTTATCACTGTTTCTCGCTTACTTAATATTTGTGGTATTCTTCCAATCTCATTAACCTTTTCTCATAACAAGATGTTTTCCTTATCAGTCTTTGAAGTCCTTGCTTTGGCTCCTTCTTTCATGATTAACAGCCAAATGTTTTTGACTTACGAGGATGTGTGTCCTCTTCACATATTTTTCTAAGGCTCCTTCATTATCTCTCATTATCTATAAAGAAACAAAGTATAGTACATCTTTGCATCAAGCAAATCTTCACTTAAAACTTTAACTCTTTCATGGCTAGACAACACCAGGAGAGGTTTAGATTGGATATTAGGAAAAATTTCTTCACTGAAAGGGTTGTCAAGCATTGGAAAAGGCTGCCCAGGGAAGTGGTTGAATCACCATCCCTGGAGGCATTTAAAAGACGTGTAGATGTGGCGCTTAGGGACATGGTTTAGTGGTGGACTTGGCAGTGTTAGGTTAACGGTTGGACTCAATCTTCAAGGTCTCTTCCAACCTAAATGATTCTATGGAAGTTCAGCTGTGATTTTCAAAATTATTTCTTTTTTTTTTTTGTGGTATAAACAAGAGAAAGTTGCATCAGTGGTTTAGAGCTATTTAATTATCACCTAAAATTAAAGTAAATGGTCTTCTTACCAGTCTTAACAGCTTAAGGCAGTGTCGTGGCTTAGCCCAGCCGGCAGCTAAGCCACCACCTGGTCGCTTACTCACTCCTCCCCCTCAGTGAGGTGGAAAGGAGAAAAATGTAACAAAAGGCCTGAGGGTCGAGACAAGAACAAATAGACTCAGTTTGGGGACAAATCAATTGAATTTGTTAATGGCTCATTCAGAGAGGATAACAAGAAACAAAACCAGAACTCAAAAAAAACACCTTCCCCCCACCCCTCCCTTCTTCCTGGCTCTACCTCCTCCCCCAGCGGCACAGGGGGGCAGGGAATGGGAGGGTTGCAGGTCAGTTCATCACACATTATTTCTGCTGCTCCTTTCTTAAACGAGGAGGACTCCTTACATTCTTTTCCCCTGCTCCAATGGATCCCCTCCCCATGAGACAGTCCACAGACTTCTCCAACGTTCACAGGATGCAATCCTTACCCATCAGATTGCTCCAGCGCAGGCTTCTTCCCCACGGAGTCACGGCTTCTTAGGGAGCTGCCACTTGCTTTGGCATGGGGTTCTCCACGGGCTTCAGACACCTCTCTGCCTCGTCGTCAGCCTCCAGCAGCTCACGGAGACCATTCTCTACAACTTCCTTCAGGCACAGGCATCTCTGCTCCAGCGTGGTGTTCTCCAAGAGCTGTGGGTGGATTTCTGCTCCACCATTAATCTCCATGGACGGCAGGGGGGCTGCCTGCCGTCTCACCACGGGATGCAGGGGAATCTCAGCTCCAGCACACCTCCTGTTCCATCTTCACTGTCCTTGGTGTCTGCATGGCCATTTCTCTCAGGCCTTAGTCTCTGCTGCAGCCGTCTTCAGTCAGGTAGTGGTGGCCCAGTGTGGGCAGCTGCCTGCCTGGGAGGCCAGCCGTCCACCTCCCCTCTCTCTTTAGTGTAGGTCCAGTGTCAGTTTGGGCTCCTTTGTCCCTGTCTTAAATAGGGCATTTGCAGAGGCGCTGATTGGCTCAGCTCTGGCCTGAGGGGATGGGGAGGGTCTCACCTGGCCAGAGGCCAGTCCGACCGGTTTTGGAGCTGGGGAAGCTTTTCAAAGCTACTTACAGGGGCCATTTCCACAGCCCCTCCTGTGCTGCCAAGACCTCATCACATAAAGCCAGCACATAAAGATTTTTCATGGCTACTTACAGGGGCCATTTCTGCAGCCCCTCCCATAAACCCAGCACAGACAGGTGTCCTGGTTTTAGCTGGGACAGAGTTAGCTCTTCTTTTTAGCAGCTAGAAGAGCTCCATGTTTTGGTTTTACTCAGAGGCTCACTCTGAGAAGAATGTTGATAGTGCACTGATGTTTGTAGTTGGCACTGAGGTCTCAAGGACTTTTCAGCTTGCCATGTTCTTGCCAGTGTGCAGGAGCACAACAGGATAAGGGGGGAGCATAGCCGGGACAAGGGGTCCACGACTCTCCTTATGATTTGTACCTGGACTTAAGATTGAGGGCCAAACTGGTCAATTAGTATTCCATATCATGCAGCATCATGCCCAGTATAAAAGTGAGGGTCAGCCGGAAAGAACGGCTTTTGCCCTTCCAGGACTCTCACTTTGGGACTCTCAGAGTGCTTTCTCTCCCTCTCGCTCTCTGTCTCGGGGCCTCCCGTTCATCCAGGATTGTGGTATCGGGTTTTATCTGTTTAGGGATTGCAGCTTCGGGACAAGATGGGCCTCGGTCAAGGGGTGGTGAGCAATTACACCGTACATCACTCGTTTGTATATATTTATCCTTGTACATATCCGTGTATATATATATATATTGGTAGCGGTAGTAGTAAATTGTTCTTATCTCAACCCACGGGTCTCTTTTCTTTTTCTTCTTTGATTCTCTCCCTCATCCCTGGGCGTGGGGGAGTGAGCGACTGTGTAGGGTTTGGTTGCCAGAGCAGCCTAACTCACGACAGTCTTAATTGGCGCCCAACGTGGGGCCCGAGGGGTTGAGATAACAAAAGTAAATTGTTGTGATTTGCCGTTGTGTTTTTCCTGGATGTTGCTGGCCGGAATGTTGTTTATAATACTCTCATACATGTTACCAGAAATCTGTTATTTAGTGCCTTATCTGCCTTATATGATATTAGGCAGAATGTTTAATCGGTTTTCTAGCTCTGAGTGCTGGACTGGTATAAAAAGCAGGTTATCGTTAATTAAGGGGTTTGCCATACTGTACGTTGTAACGCTGATATGATCATGGGTATTGGGACCAGCTCAGTCTCTGTATTCGGCGGTGCAGAGGCGGATGGTGATGTGGAGCTCATTTATTAACTCTGAGCGCCACCTGGCTGATGTCATTGCCAATTACACCGGTAACTTCTCATTTACAAAAGTTGGTGTTGATTTTGATAATGCTGAACATCATTGGAATAATTCAACAGTTTTGATTTTGCTACAAGGTCTCCTGAATATATGTTTTATTACATATATATTCATTTTATTATATATATTCAGAGACAATCAACCAAGGGGGCCTACAGGAAAGCTGGAGAGGGACTTTTTACAAGGGCGTGTAGTGATATGACAAGGGGCAATGGCTTTAAACTGAAAGAGGGAAGATTTAGATTAGATACAAGGAAGAAATTTTTTACATTGAGGTTGGTGAGGCAGTGGAACAGGTTGCCCAGAGAAGTTGTGGATGCCCCATCCCTGTAAGTGTTCAAGGCCAGGTTGGATGAGGCTTTGGGCAACCTGGAGTAGTGGAGGATTTCTCTGCCCATGGCAGGGGGATTGGAACTAGATGATCTTTAAGGTCCCTTCCAACCCAAACCATTCTATGATTCTATGATTCTATGATTTAGGGGTGTATACCCATTTATTTCTTGTGTTATTGTGCCTGCCATCTCGACCCCCATGACAAGCACTATAGCTACTCAGACTAGAACGGTATCAGTTGCCCCCGTAAGAAAGAGAAAATGTGTACAAAAGTTAAAACATGGAGGAGACGATGATGAAGGAGAACCAGGGCCATCACAAGAACCAGATGAAGAAGAGCAACCAGGGCCATCACAACAATCGGAGGAAGAGCAACTGAGGAAATGTGTACGAAAGTCAGAACGTAGAGGAGAGGATGATGATGAAGAGCAACCAGGGCCATCACGACAACAAGAGATGAAGCGGGAACGTTCCGTTTCGCCCCAGAGATCTCAAGGGAGAAGTGATGTCATAGATGAGACAATAACCACCCGATCTCTGAAAATGAGTGAGCTGTGAGATATTTGAAAAGATTACGGCCGTCTTAGAGGTGAGCCCATTGTCACTTGGTTGCTCAGATGCTGGGACATGGAAGCCAATAGTCTGGAGTTAGATGGTAAAGAAGCCAGGCAGCTGGGAGCCCTTGCTATGGATGGAGGCATTGATAAAGAGATTGGAAGACAGACACAAGTTCGCAGCCTCTGGAGACGGCTCCTGGAAGCTATAAAGGAAAGGTATCCCTACAAGGATGATGTGCCATGTAATGTAAGCAAGTGGACCAACGTAGAGAAAGCTATTCAGTGTTTGAGAGAACTGGCTGTGCGAGAGTTGATTTATCTTGACTCGAGAAGTGGACCAAGACTCGAAGATCCAGATGACGTCTGGTGAACACGACCAATGTGGCAGAAGATTCTACAGAGTGCGCCATCAGCATATTCCACCTCATTGGCAATAATGGACTTCGGAGACAATATACTACCAACCGTAGGTAATTTGATCACTTACCTCCGACGATATGATGATAATGCTTCTATACGAACCTGTGTTGCGGCTGTGGAAAAGCTGTCTGAGGAGGTCCGAGAATTAAGAGAAAAAGTAGATTTCCCACCACCTGAACGTTCTAGAATTTCAGCTGTTAGAACTGGGCGTAACCCTCTTCGAGAGAGACAAGAGAGATAGTACAGATCACGGGGCGAGCTGTGGTCCTACCTGTGTGATCATGGAGAAGACATGAGAAGGTGGGGTGAAAAACCCACCTCAGCCTTAGAGGCAAGGGTACGCCAGTTGGAAGGAAGAACCAACAGGAATAGAAACTTTTCCAATTCCTCAAGGAAGGCTGTTGCCCCAGTGTACAGTGAGCAGTCCCCTAGTCAAAATGGGAGGGCTGATCCTCCTAGCAATCCTGATTCTAATCCTGCTGATTCCTCTGATGAATATAATAACAGGCACTAGAGGGGCCCTGCCTCCAGCCAGGTGGAGGAAAGGGACAATCGAGTTTACTGGACTGTGTGGATTCGTTGGCCTGGCACATCAGACCCCAAAAAGTATAAGGCTTTAGTGGACACTGGTGCCCAATGCACCCTGATACCATTGAACTTCAGAGGGGCAGAATCCATCTGTATTTCTGGAGTGACAGGGGGGTCTCAACAACTGACTGTGTTAGAGGCTGAAGTGAACCTAACTGGGAAGCAGTGGCAAAAACACCCTATTGTAACTGGCCCAGAAGCACCGTGCATCCTTGGCATAGATTATCTTAAGAGAGGGTATTTCAAGGACCCAAAAGGGTATCGGTGGGCTTTTGGCATAGCTGCAGTAGAGGCAGAAGAAGGCAGACAGCTGTCTACTTTGCCTGGTCTCTCAACGGACCCTTCTGCTGTGGGGTTACTGAGGGTCGAAGAACAACAGGTGCCCATTGCTACTACAACAGTGCACCGACGGCAATATCGTACCAACCGAGACTCTCTAATTCCTATCCATAAGTTGATTCGTCAACTGGAGAGTCAAGGAGTCATCACAAAGACCCGCTCACCTTTTAACAGCCCTATATGGCCTGTACGTAAGTCCAATGGCGAGTGGAGACTGACGGTAGACTATCGTGGCTTGAATGAAGTTACACCACCGTTGAGTGCTGCCGTGCCAGATATGCTGGAACTTCAGTATGAACTGGAGTCAAAGGCAGCCAAGTGGTACGCTACAATTGATATCGCTAATGCGTTTTTCTCAGTTCCTTTGGCACCGGAATGCAGGCCACAATCTGCTTTTACTTGGAGGGGCGTCCAGTATAATTGGAATCGACTGCCCCAGGGGTGGAAACACAGCCCTACTATTTGCCATGGACTGATCCAGACTACAATGGAACAGGGTGAAGCCCCAGAACATTTGCAATCCATTGATGAAATCATTGTATGGGGCAACACAGCAGAAGAAGTTTTTGAGAAAGGTGAAAAAATAATCCAAATCCTTCTGAAAGCTGGTTTTGCCATAAAACAGAGTAAGGTCAAGGGACCTGCACAGGAGATTCAGTTTTTGGGAATAAAATGGCAAGATGGGCGTCGTCAGATTCCGATGGACGTGATTAATAAAATAACAGCTATGTCCCCACCAACCAACAAAAAGGAAGTACAAGCTTTCTTAGGCGTTGTGGGTTTCTGGAGAATGCATATTCCAGATTACAGCCAGATTGTAAAACCCCTCTATCAAGTGATCTGAAAGAAGAATAATTTTGAATGGGGCCCTGAGCAAAAACAAGCCTTTGAAAAAATTAAACAAGAAATAGTTCATGCAGTAGCCCTGGGACCAGTTCGGACAGGACAAGATGTCAAAAACGTGCTCTACACTGCAGCCGGGGAGAATGGTCCTGCTTGGAGTCTCTGGCAGAAAGCACCAGGGGAGACGCGAGGTCGACCTCTTGGGTTTTGGAGTCGAGGATACAAAGGATCCGAAGCGAACTATACTCCAACTGAAAAAGATATATTGGCAGCATATGAAGAATTCCGAGCTGCTTCTGAAGTGATTGGTACGGAAGCACAGTTGCTCCTGGCACCCCGATTGCCAGTGCTCGGCTGGATGTTCAAAAGGAGTGTCCCGTCTACACACCACGCAACTGATGCTACATGGAGCAAGTGGATCGCATTGATCACACAAAGAGCTCAGACAGGAAACCCCAATCACCCAGGAATTTTGGAAGTGATTACTAACTGGACTGAAGATAAAGACTTTGGAATGTCACCAGAGGAGGAGGAGGTGACACGTGCTGAGGAGGCTCCACCTTATAATGAACTATCAGACAATGAGAAGAAATACGCTCTGTTTACTGACGGATCCTGTCATCTTGTAGGAAAACATCGAAAATGGAAAGCTGCTGTATGGAGTCCTACTTGACGGGTAGCAGAAGCTACCGAAGGAGAAGGTGAATCAAGTCAGTTTGCAGAGGTGAAAGCCATCCAACTGACTTTAGACATTGCTGAACGAGAAAAGTGGCCAATGCTCTATCTCTGTAACAAGTCATGGAAGGTAGAAAATGCCCTGTGGGGATGGCTACGGCAATGGAAGCAGATGATAAATGAATTGAATTGTGTGGTATTAATTGCTGAATAACCCTGTCACTGCATACCATCAGTGCTATGATTGTCACATTATACTAATGCTGTTATATCAAGAATCATCCAGGTTAATGAAGAACGAACTTCGACAGAACCAGAAGCAACTTCCTCGAGATCGACATCTTCAACCTGCAGACGGTGGACATGGACTGTTGCCAGATACACCAACTACGAGCTCCAGCTGTCACACACAACAGAGACTACATCATCTGTTCTACCGACCAAGCGAATTTCACATCATCTTTCCTGCCCTGAGAGACTGCTACAAGAGATGAAGCTCAGAGTTACAGACTGAATGTACTCAACACACATTTTGGAGGGATGGCCCATGAACTAAGGGAATGGTATATATGTAAGGTTTGAACATGACGTGCATGGTATGGAATAAGGAGTGGATACTGTCCTGGTTTTAGCTAGGACAGAGTTAGCTCTTCTTTTTAGCAGCTAGAAGAGCTCCGTGTTTTGGTTTTACTCAGAGGCTCACTCTGAGAAGAATGCTGACAGTGCACTGATGTTTGTAGTTGGCACTGAGGTCTCAAGGACTTTTCAGCTTGCCATGTTCTTGCCAGTGTGCAGGAGCACTACAGGATAAGGGGGGAGCATGGCCGGGACAAGGGATCCACGACTCTCCTTGTGATTTGTACCTGGACTTAAGATTGAGGGCCAAACTGGCCATTTAGTATTCCATATCATGCAGCATCATGCCCAGTATAAAAGTGAGGGTCAGCCGGAAAGAAGGGCTTTTGCCCTTCTGGGACTCTCACTTTCAGGCTCTCAGAGTGCTTTCTCTCCCTCTCGCTCTCTGTCTCGGGGCCTCCCTTTCATCCGGGATTGTGGTATCAGGTTTTATCTGTTTGGGATTATTAGTTCAGGACGAGACGGGCCTCGGTCAAGGGGTGGTGAGCAATTACACCGTACATCACTCGTTTGTATATATTTATTCTTGTACATATCCATATATATATATATATTGGTAGTGGTAGTAGTAAATTGTTCTTATCTCAACCCACGGGTCTCTTTTCTTTTTCTTCTTTGATTCTCTCCCTCATCCCTGGGCGTGGGGGAGTGAGCGACTGTTTAGGGTTTGGTTGCTGGAGCGGCCTAACCCACAACAACAGGAAAGAGTTTTACTGCTGCCCTTTCTTTTAATCCATCAGGCACCATATATCGTGACCGACTTGCACATCTCTAAAGCAATACAGTGATTTATTGGTTGTACCACCTAAGACTATCATTTCAAAGAAAGCAAATGAAGAAAATACCTGATCAATGCAGAAGTAAATCAATATAATTTAAATGAACTTTCAAATCACATCACTGTGTTTACTTTTCTACTTTCTAATTTTTCCATATTTTTTCCTTTGTAATTCAAAGAAGGTAACAATCTTCTCTTAATCCCTTCACTGTTGTGGTGGGTTGACCCCAGACAGCAGCCAAACACCCACTCTGCTTCTCACTCACTCCTCTCTCCCAGGGGATGAAAAAAATGGAAGACAAAAAGAGTTGTGGATCTAGATAATGACAATTTAATAGGGAAAGCAAAAGCTGTTTGTGCAAGGAAAGTAAAAAGAGGAATTAATTCCCTATTTCCCATCAGCAGGCAGATGTCCAGCCACTTCCTGGGAAACAGGGCCTCAGCACATGTAGTTGTTGCTTGGGAAGATAAACACCATAACCATGAACATCCTCCCTTCCTCCTCCTTTCCCTGAACTTTTATTGCTGGGCACAACATCATATGGCATGGAATATCCCTTTGGTCAGTTTGGGTCAGCTGTCCTGGCTATGCCCCCTACTAACCTCTGGCCTACCTCTAGCCTAGCCAAAGACTTGCCAAAGCAAGTCTTTAGGAGGAGGGCAGAGGGAAGAGAAAAAGCCTTGATGCTGCATGAGTACTGTTCAGCAGTAGCCAAAACATTGGTGTGTTTTTGCCGCAAATGCAAAGCACAGCATCACGTAGACTGTTATGAAGTTAACTACATCCCAGCCAGACCCAGTACAAATGTCTTCCCTTGTTTATATCTTATTCAAACTTTTTAATGCTCCAAAACAACCTACTACTTTTAGTGCTTGTATTTCCTTTTACATCCTATACCACCAACAATGCCAAATTTAAAGCTTGATTTCCGTAAAAAAAAACCTTTCATCTACCTTCTTTACCTGAAATGCCTTCCTAGAAAGCACTTGCAAAGCCACTATTCGTTTTCTCCCCAAAACAATATTTTAAAAAAAAAATGCCAAAAGTAATGATTAGATAGAAGACTTGTGAGAATTTCTAGTATAAAACTTACTTTTATTCATGGCGTGACCTAGTAAATAGGCTGTTGCAATATGGCAACTATTTTATGATATTTCCACAGCTTTACTCTGAAGTATCTCATAATGAATGCAAATTAACTTACCTTGAGGGTGATTTTATCATAGATTAAAAGCATACACATAGCAAATTACAATATCCAATTATAAAGTAATTTTAAAATACATTTATTCATAGATTCATAGATTTCTAGGTTGGAAAAGACCTTAGAGATCATTGAGTCCAACCATCCATAATCCCCATTAAACCATATCCTCAAGTAGATCATCCACCCTATTCTTAAACACATCCAGGGATGGGGACTCAACCACCTCCCTGGGCAGCCTATTCCAGTGGCTGACAACCCTTTCAGAGAAGAAATACTTCCTAACATCCAACCTGAATCTCCCCTGACTAAGCTTATACCCATTTCCTCTTGTTCTATCACCCAACACTAATGTAAAGAGCCCTTCCCCTACCTCCCCACCATCTTTTCTCAAGTATTTGTAGGCTGTAATCAGGTCTCCCCTCAGCCTCCTCTTCTTCAGGCTAAACAGCCCCAACTCCCTCAGCCGCTCCTCATAAGTTTTATTTTCCAGCCCCTTGACCAGTTTAGTCGCCCTTCTCTGGACTCGCTCCAGGAGCTCAATATCTCTCTTAAAGCGAGGGGCCCAAAACTGGACACAATATTCCAGGTGTGGCCTCACCAGTGCCGAGTACAGGGGCAGGATCACTTCCCTATTCCTGCTGGTTACACTATTCTTGATACATGCCAGTATCCCATTGGCCTTTTCGGCCACCTGGGCACACTGCTGGCTCATATCAAGCTGGTAGTCAACCAACACCCCCAGGTCCTTCTCCACCAGGCAGCTCTCCAGCCACTCTTCCCCGAGCCTATAGCAATGCTTGGGGTTTTTATACCCCAAGTGAAGGACTCTGCACTTGGCCTTATTAAAGCTCATGCCATTGGCCTCAGCCCAACGATCCAGTCTGTTCAAATCCCTCTGAAGGGCCTCCCTACCCTCGAGCAGATCGACACAGCCTCCCAGCTTGGTGTCGTCCGCAAATTTACTGAGGGTACATTCAATCCCCTCATCCAGGTCATTGATAAAGATGTTAAACAGAACTGGACCCAGCACTGAGCCCTGGGGAACCCCACTGGTGACCGGCCTCCAGCCGGATTTAGCCCCATTTACCACCACTCTTTGGGCCCGGCCATCCAGCCAGTTTTTAACCCAAAGGAGGGTGTGCCTATCCAGGCCAGCAGTTATCAGTTTCTCAACCAGAACACTATGAGAAACTGTATCAAAGGCTTTACTGAGGTCAAGGAAAACTACATCCACAGCCCTTCCCTCGTCAACCAGGCGGGTCACCCTGTCATAGAAGGTGATCAGGTTTGATTGGCAAGACCTGCCTTTCATAAACCCATGTTGACTGGGCCTGATCACCCGGTTAACCTGTATGTGCTCATTAATAGCACTCAAGATAACCTGTTCCATGACTTTGCCCGTCACCGAGGTCAAACTGACAGGCCTGTAGTTCCCCGGATCCTCCTTCCGCCCTTTTTTGTAAATGGGGGTAACATCCTCCAGCCTCCAGTCCAGCGGAACTTCCCCAGTGAGCCAAGACTGCCCAAAGATAATGGACAGGGGCTTGGCAACGACATCCGCCAGCTCTCAGGACTCTCGGGTGGATACCATCAGGCCCCATAGACTTGTGGGTATCCAGCTGAAGGAGCAGATCCTTGACCGGTTCCTCTTGGATCACAGGAGCTTCAATTTGCTCTCCCTCCCTGCACTCAGACACCATAGGCCAGCTCACCTGGGAACTACTGACCTTATTATTAAAGACTGAGGCAAAGAAGGCATTAAGGACCTCAGCCTTGTCCTCATCCCTAGTGACTAACGTACCCCCTGAGTCCAGTAGGGGCTGGAGGTGATCTTTAGCCCTCCTTTTGTTATTAATATATTTATAGAAAGACTTTTTGTTGTCCCTTACGGAGCAGGCTAGTCTAAGTTCCAATTGGGCTTTTGCCCCCCTGATTATCTCCCTACATGTCCTAACTTCCTCCCTGTATTGATTCCTGGATGCCTGCCCATTCTTCCAAGACTTATAGACATCCCTTTTTCTTTTGAGATGTTCCCAAATCTCCTTTGTCATCCAAGCTGGTTTTCTACCCCGGCGGCTCGATTTCCGACACACAGGGACAGCTCGCTCCTGTGCCTCCAGAATTTCCTTTTTGAGTAGTAACCATCCCTCCTGCGCCCCCTTACCCTTGAGAGCTGTCTCCCATTGGACTTTATTAACTAGACTTCTAAACAGCCCAAAGTCAGCTCTCCCAAAGTCCAGCTTGGCCGTTTTAGTGTTCCCCCTCCTAACTTCCCCTAGAATTGAGAATTCTATTATCTCGTGGTCACTATGCCCCAGGCGTCCTCCAACCTTCACATCTCCCACAAGACCTTCTCTGTTCACAAACAGCAGGTCTAGTGGAGCACCTTCTCTAGTCGGTTCACTGACCAGTTGTGATAGGAAGTTGTCCTCCACACTCTGCAGGAATCGCCTAGACTGTTTCCTGACTGCCATGTTATACTTCCAACAGACATCAGGTAGGTTAAAGTCACCCATAAGGACAAGGGCTAGTGAGCGCGAGACTTCCCCCAGTTGTTTAAAGAATAGCTCATCAGTCTCACTGTCCTGATAGGGTGGCCTGTAGCAGATTCCCACTACAATATCCGCCTTCATAGGCCCCCCTTTGATTTTCACCCACAGACATTCTACCAAGTCATCCCCAACATTTAACTCTAAACACTAACAAACAAAGGAATTAGCTCTAATCCTTTGGCATCTTCTGACCAATCAACAAACCCCTACAATGGAAGAAGGCTCAGAGGAGATGGACACAGATAATGTGCTCAAGAAACTCAGAGAAGAATATAGGGAGTGAACACAACTGTGGTAAAGAAATCTGAACTTAACAAAAAGGAGACTGGAGAGTGGCCTTTCTTTTAGATAAATGGATTAGATGGCGCTCTACTAGTTGAGTGTATCAGTTGGTTGTGTAAAGGGCCTTCTCTGAGTTAATAAAAATAAGGGGGAATGTCTTCCTGAGCCAGCCACACCAGCATGAGGGAAGTGTACACATGGCTCAGCCCAACATAGAGTATAAAAACTGAGCAACTAGCAACATGAACTTTAATAAGAGCAATGGACTTGTGTCGCTGCCGTCTCGGGGATGGAGAGAAGAACGACACAGAATTCAGGTGCAGGAGAAAGAGCCAACGCCAACAGCAGGAGGAGCAGGAGCAGCAGCAGCAGTATCAGCAGCATCAGCAGCGTCAGCCGTTTATTAATTACAAATCCGTATATATATATAAAATATGGTTCACAAGGATGGCCAAGGCAATTGGTCGCTTGACCATCCACCTCCCAGAGCGATTGGCTAAATGCTACAACACCCATTTCAAAACAACTTTCCCAGTGTGCCATAAACAAGACTGCATAACAAGCTACAGGTGCAAGATAAAGTCTTAGTTTACAAAAACCTCAAACTGTTTCTCAGCTAGCCTGCATGGGAAAAAGAACTTTCACAGGACGCTGCAGTAGCTGGAAAATTTCTGCTTCTAGCCTTTTTGTATCCACAATTCCCCCTTTTTGTTTAAGACTAATTTAAAGTAGGCAGAGAGATTCTCCAGCAATGCCATAAGAGATACGCATATAGCAAACCCAGTTATACGTCCAGTCATTAATTCTAAATAGCCTTAAGGGCTCTACATTCTGACTCCATAACATAAGAAACTTAAAGTTCAGTCTCTGCTTGTAGAAGGACCGGGCTGATGGTCGATGTCTTGGTCGTCATCAGGAGGATCATCAATCGAATGATCTGCATTCTGGCCGTCATTTGAAGGTTGCCTTGGAGGTTGCCTGTTCTGCTTCTGGTGCCGCAGGTCAGGGCGAACGCATCTTGCAGGTAGCCATCGTACCCCAGTATCTGTGGAAACGCAAGCATACCCACGACCCCAAGCAATAAGCTCACACGGGCCTTCCCACTTCTTAGTGAGTAGGTCCCGTACCCAGACTTTCGCTCGAGGTAGGTGTGTCTCGCCTGAAGACTGCAACGAAAGAAAATGATTCAGAATAACAGGATTATTTGAATTTGGTGGCACTGTAAGATGATTAATTGTATATAATGCTTTTTCTAGGCGACTCTGTGGGGTTTCTCCATGCATTCCCCCTTTTTGTTTATCTAAAACACGCTTCAAGGTGCCATGAGCGCGTTCAACAATGGCTTGGCCAGTAGGAGAATGCGGAATACCCAAGGTATGATTTACACCCCATAGGTGTAAAAACTGCCACATCTTCTGTGAGACATAGGCCGGGCCATTATCAGTTTTCACAGAAAAAGGCACGCCCAAGACCGCAAAAGCGAGTTTCCAATGGGCAATGACATCGCGACTTTTCTCCCCAGTATGAGCAGACGCCCACATAGCTGAGGAGAAAGTGTCAATAGACACGTGCACATACTTAAACCTGCCAAATTCAGGAACATGCGTTACATCCGTCTGCCAAAGCTGCAGGGCCTTTAGGCCCCTGGGGTTTACCCCCGATGGCAGAGGTGCCGCAAGTCCGTGGCAGTCAGCGCAAGCCCTGACAATGTCCCGAGCCTCAGTGGGCGTTAAGTGGAACTGTTTCTGCAGGGTATGCGCACTTTGATGGAAAAAAACTATGCGATGCCTTGGCTTGTGCAATTTTGTCAGGCTGAGGCGCTACCCACGCAGGGTTAGCTAGCATGTCAGCCCTGGCATTGCCTTCTGTTATAAAACCTGGCAAGTTGGTGTGACTATGGATATGCAAAATGTAATACGGATGAACTCGAGCTTGAATTGCACACCACAAAGTTTTCAATAGTGAAAACAGAGCCGCATTATTCACTTCCTTCAAAAGTGAACAATCTAAGCGTTGGGTTATGTCTGCTACGTAGGCAGAATCAGTGACCAAATTCAAAGGTACCTGAGAGAACCGCTGAAAAGCCATGGCAACAGCCCTCAGTTCAACCAACTGGGCTGAGCCTGACTCGTGGCCTTCCAGCACCTGCCACTCAGATTCCTCCTTCCAGGTAACAATAGCTTTCCCGGTTTTCCCGGACCCGTCGGTGAAGACGGTGGGTCCTTGCACTGGCACCCGACTATTTTTTGGCCGCAAGGTAAAGCTTGTCGATTTTGCCAATTGCAGTAATTTATGGCTGGGCAGATGATAAGCAATCTGTCCCGAAAAGTTTTGCAGCGCACTTTGGAGAGGAGCACTGTTAGTAAGGCTCCACTGAAAGTGTTCCTGCTGTACTGGAAGAACAATTGTTGCAGGATCCGCTGCCATTAATTGCAAACACCTTTGGCGGCATTTGATTATCAGACAAGCGATCAATTCAAACAATGTGGATGCTGTCTTTTTTGGCTGATGTGGCAAAAAGACCCATTCCAAAATATGCAAAGGGTCGGGCCACTGTTTATTCCACTGGCCAATGATACCTGTAGGATGAAAATCTGGAGTGGTAATGAAAACAGTGATATCAATGGAGGGATCCACTCGATAAACCTGACGAGCAGAAACAGCCTGTTGAACCTCCTCCAGTGCCCGTCGCGCTTCAGGAGTCAATTTCCGAGCTGAATTCAACTCGGGGCCCCCCTTTAAAATATTAAAAAGCGGGGAAAGTTGTGCTGTGGTTAGCCCTAGATAAGGACGTAACCAATTGATGATACCCAGCAATTTCTGAGCATCATTCAGGGTTTTAATAGAACCCGAGAATTGCACCTCTTGGTGTTGTATAGTTTGATCCAGAATTTTGACTCCTAAATATTTCCAAGGAGGATGCTTTTGAACTTTCTCCGGAGCCACCTGCAATCCATAAGAATGCAGAGCAGCGAGCAGCTGAGGCTGTATCCTCAGCAGCTCGTCCTGGGTAGATGCTGCCACCAGGATATCATCCATGTAATGGTAGCAGAACGCCTCAGGAAACTGCTCGCGGACTCCGGACAAAGCTTGAGCGACATACCATTGGCAGATAGTCGGGCTGTTCTTCATGCCCTGAGGTAGAACCTTCCATTGATACCTCTTTGCAGGTTCGGCATTGTTAACTGCAGGCACAGTAAAAGCAAATTTTGGCTTGTCATCAGGATGTAAAGGAATAGTGAAAAAGCAATCCTTCAAATCAATGATCAAGATTTCCCACCCTGCTGGAATCATGGTGGGTGAGGGCATACCAGGCTGCAATGCCCCCATACTTTCCATCACTGCATTGATTTTTCGGAGATCCTGCAACAATCTCCATTTTCCTGATTTTTTCTTAATTACAAAAACAGGAGTGTTCCAGGGACTGGTGGAAGGCTCAAGGTGTCCCTGTTGTAATTGTTCCTGAACTAACTGATGAAGGGCGACTAGTTTCTCTTTTGGTAGGGGCCACTGGGGTTGCCAGATGGATTTGCTTACTAGCCACCGCAAAGGCAGCGTAGGATACTCTGCGCCCTTCAGCACAGTGGCCCCCATCAAAAATTTGTCCCAATCCGTACCCCCCAAGCCGCCAATACATCCCGCCCCCAGAGGTTAAGCGGAGCTGCAGTGACATAGGGCCAAACTGTAGCTGTTTGCCCCTCTGCATTTTTCACCACCACAGGTCGTTCGCTTAAATAGCTCTGTGTGGTTCCCCCCAACCCTGCAATGGCTGACCCCACAGGGGCTAAAGGCCACGTAGGAGGCCACGCAGAGAAGGAGATGATTGTCACGTCAGCGCCCGTGTCGATCAAACCTCGGAGCTGAATCCTGGACGGCTGGGCATTTGGCAGGATTAGGGTACATGTCATCTGCGGCTTTTGGCTAGAGATGTCTGCGGTCCAGAAGACCTGCGGAAGTCCTGTAGATCCAAAGCCGCCATCTCCACGACTTCGTTGTTCTATCCTGGGAACACACGACTTGAAAGGCACAAGTTGAGCAATTTGAGTCTTTTCAGGAATAGTGACAGGGGGGGTGGGTGTGGAAACCATAGCACAAATCTGGCCTGTAAAGTCAGCATCAATAACTCCTGGGTGTACAAAGATCCCTTGAGGGGTGACACTAGATCTTCCCACCAGCAATGCACTCAGTCCCTGTCCTAGGGGCCCGAATACGTTCAAGGGAACCTTATAAACATGACAGGATTCTAAGATGACTGTTGCTGCGGTGCGCACATCCACTCCGATTGATCCCTGGGTGCTGGCTCTAAGCTGGCTGAGTAGGCCTGTGTCGGTGCCATGCCCTGGGGAAGTATTTGTGTCTGAGCGCACATCCCCTTTGCGCTCCTGGTCGAGTTTCCCGAGTGTGTCAAGGGTCGACCATTGGCATGGTACATAGATCGACAGTATTTTGCAAAATGACCTGGCCTATCGCATCTCTCGCAGTGAGCAGCTCCCCTGTTCTCCTTCTTCTTCTTCTTTTGTCTAATCTGTTTCTGCTTGCTCTCAACCTTAGGTTGCCTTTTTAGTCCACGATCAGAATTTAATTGAATAGGCTGCAGAACTGCAGCCAGAGCAGACTTAGGATCCTCAGATCCCACTTTGGAACAGGCTTCAACCATGTCTGTTAGTGTGGGTTCCCCTGGCAAAGCATCTATGATCTTTCTACACTCATCATTGGCATTATCTCTTGCTAGTTGTCTGCACAACAGCTGCCGCAAGGTCTCATCTTCAACCTGCTTCTCGAGGGCGGCAGCAATCTTTTCTACGAAAGATAAAAAATGCTCTTTCTGCCCCTGAGTTATTTTCACATATCGTGTTTTAGGAGCAGCCATGTCTATGCCTTTTAACAGGGCTCCCATACCAATCTTCTGAGCCTGCTCAAGGACCTGAGGATGCCAGGTGGCTTGAAGATCAGGATCAGAAAAAGCATTAGCTCCCATAAGAGCATCTGCTGGAACTCCATGTCTAGGATCAGCTGGAGGTAGTTGCATATTCCCAGCCGCAGCTTTCTCAGCCATCTTTCTCCAATTGGCCTCAAAAACTGAATATTGTACAGGTTGAAATAATACCTGACCTAAATGCTTAATGTCAGATGGAGAGAGCAGGTCAGTATTCAGCACTCTAATAATCTGCATGACTTGAGGAGACCCTAGCCCATATTGTGCCACTTTGGATTGCAAATCTTGGACCACTTTCCAAGCGATAACATCATGTGTGTCAGATTGACCTGAGTTAGGAAGAGCTTTCTGTACAGGAAAGGCTTGGATGATACCCTCTGTGGGTTCACTACCACCTTGATCTACCTGCACAGCACTTTGAGGCACTATAATAACCCGCTCAGGTCCCTTTTCATCTTTAGGCATCCCGACTTTCTCTATTAAATCCCAGTCCCCAACCTCCAGAGCCCGCCTCTTGACCGATTCCCAAAACCGCTTTGAATTATTTGGACGCACAGTCACACTACATTCGGGAAGCGTCCAAGGATGGTTGTAGGTCAGCTGTGTCACTGGTTGCCGATGTCTGACCACCGCCACAGTTTCCCGCAGTGTAGTAAGCGAGTCCGCAGTAACACTGCTGGCATCGTCGGGCCTCACGGATGAGGAGGGCTGGCAGGGCACAGGCGCCGGGCCAGCGGGCGGTGTAGCGGCGGAGGCTGTGGACGGTTGCGGAGCTACGCACGGCAATGCAGCTTGGGGGGCTGCGGCTTGCGGCGGCATCACTGTCCGTGCAGGCGCCGCCGTCGGGGGGGGTGCCGGCGCCGCGTTCGGGGCCGCGTCCGGGGCCGCCGTCGCGGTCAGGGGGCTGCCGTCGGGGGGGCTGCCGTCGGGGGGGCTGCCGGCGCCACGCTCGGGGCCGCCGTCGGGGGGGGTGCCGACGCCGCCCTCGGCGTCTGTCGCACCGCCTCCGTCAGCACCACTAGTTGCTGTAATATTTCCCGCAAAAGCGTCGTAGGCTGGTGTGCCGAGAGATCCGCTACCGGCGTCTGCGCCGTTTGCGCCGGGAAATGCGCGGATGCTGGCGCGGGACACAAAGGCGCCGGAGCCGACGCCGCCGTGATACCTCCTGCCCCTCCCGGTTGCGGTAGAACCCCGGCTGCCGTGCCTGGCTGCGGCAATGGCAGAGCCGTAGGAAGGACAGATCCCGCTGCAGTAACTGAAGCAGCCGGCTGTACGGGCGGCCGTAGCGCGGAGGAGGAGGGGGGGGCCGCTGGGGCGGAGGGTGGGGGCCGCTCCAACGCTTTGCTTTGACCGGTTAGTTTTGCTAACTGTTCCACTGGGGAGGGGTACTCAGGCGGAACATAATCCCGCGGGGAGGGGTAGGACCTCCGCGCAGTCCCCGCGAGTCTCTCAGTGCCCGAGGGCAGCGGAGACGCGGCGGGTACGCTGCCCGTGCTGTCCGGGGTCAGTGTTCCCTCAAATAACTCATCGTCCCCTTCAGAGCCTTCACCCGCAGATTCGTCAGAGCCCGGTAATTCTTTTCCTTCTCTTCCTGCTGTCCACTTCCGCATTATACCGTATAGGGACCACCACGTACATAGCAGGTCAAGTACGCTCTTATCTCCAAGCATGATCTCATGAAATAACTTATCCCCTAACAGTTCCCAAGCTTCTGGGTTAAGGGCAGTGTCTGGATCAGCTACAAACTCATGTTCTGCTGCCCAGTTTAGCAATTCACAGAGAGCTTCATCACTTCTGTCAGCTCCTGTGATTGTTATCACATTTTTGAAGGCAGAAAATATCGTGCTTTCTTTCACGGAGCTTTGCCCCATCTTCTCAGTCTAGAGTTTTGTCCCCGGAGCCTCGGGGGAAGCACGTACCTTCTAAATTCAGTTGCGGTTGTATCACGTCGGGGTCACCAAATGTCGCTGCCGTCTCGGGGATGGAGAGAAGAACGACACAGAATTCAGGTGCAGGAGAAAGAGCCAACGCCAACAGCAGGAGCAGCAGCAGCAGTATCAGCAGCATCAGCAGCATCAGCCGTTTATTAATTACAAATCCGTATATATATATAAAATATGGTTCACAAGGATGGCCAAGGCAATTGGTCGCTTGACCATCCACCTCCCAGAGTGATTGGCTAAATGCTACAACACCCATTTCAAAACAACTTTCCCAGTGTGCCATAAACAAGACTGCATAACAAGCTACAGGTGCAAGATAAAGTCTTAGTTTACAAAAACCTCAAACTGTTTCTCAGCTAGCCTGCATGGGAAAAAGAACTTTCACAGGACGCTGCAGTAGCTGGAAAATTTCTGCTTCTAGCCTTTTTGTATCCACAGACTTGAGCTAGCTTCAACCCATATATTTCTTCCCAGCAACTGAGGATGCTCAGTGTCATGATGGTGAGCATATAGAGACTGGTAATGGGAATCAGATCTATGTTGTGTTCCAACTGTATACTACAGTTGCTATATTGTGCGTGTGTTGTTATTTCAGTACATTGCTCTATCACTCTGCTGAATCAAGATCCCATGTAACGTCAAACATCTTATAAGTGGGTCGCTCAAAGCCCTGTCCAACCTGACCTTGATTTTTTCCAGGGATGGGGCATCTACCACCTCTCTGGGCAACCTGTTCCAGTGTTTCACTATCCTCATTGTAAAAAATTTCTTCCTTATATCTTGTCTGAATCTACCCTCTTTCAGTTTTAAACCATTAACCATTGTTCTATCGCAACAGGCCCTGCTAAAAAGTCTGTCCCCATCTTTCTTATAAATCCCCTTTAAGTATTGAAAGGCCACAGTAAAGTCTCCCCAGAGCTTTCTCTTCTCCAGGCTCAACAACCCCAACTCTCTCAGCCTTGCCTCATAGAAGAGGTGTTCCATCCTTCTGATCATTTTTTGTGGCCCTCCTCTGGACCTGCTCCAACAGGTCCATGCCTTTCCTGTACTGAGGACTCCAGAGCTAGATGCAATACTCCAGGTGGGGTCTCACGAGAGCAGAGTAGAGGGGCAGAATCATCTCCCTCAACCTGCTGGCCATGCTTCTTTTGATGCAGCCCAAGATACAGTTGGCTTTCTGGGCGGCTGTGAGCACACATTGCCAGCTCATGTCCAGCTTTTCATCCACCAGTATCCCCAAGTCCTTCTCTACAGGGCTGCTCTCAATCCCTTCATCTCCTAGCCTGTATTGATACTGGGGATTGCCCTGACCCATGTGCAGGCCCTTGCACTTGGCCTTGTTGAACCTCATGAGGTTCACATGGGCTCACTTCTCAAGCCTGTCAAGGTCCCTCTGGATGGCATCCTGGCCCTCAGGTGTGTCAACCACACCACTCATCTTGGTGTCATCTGCAAATTTGTTGAGAGTGCACTCAATCCCACTTTCTATGTCATTGTTGAAGATATTAAACAGTACTGGTCCCAGTACAGACCCCTGAGGACACCACTCATCACTGATCTCTATCTGGAGATTGAGTTGTTGACCACTACCCTCTGGATGTGACCATCCAACCAATTCCTCATCCACTGAATAGTTTATCCATCAAATCCATATCTCTCCAATTTAGAGAGAAGGATGTTGTGGGGGACTGTGTCAAAGGCCTTACAGAAGTCCAGATAGATGACATCTGTAGCTCTTCCCTTGTCCGCTGATGTAGTCACTCCATCATAGAAGGCCACTGGGTTAGTCAGGCAGGACTTGCCCTTGGAGAAGCCTCATCAACTAATGCAGTACAGGCAATTTGCTAAAACCAAGATTACTGGATGTATTTTGTGATTCATTTCATTATTGTTTTGGCCTAACTCTCAGAATTCTGCAATCAAAACTGCAGAATGCTCTATTGGAATTGCCAACCTCACAGATCTGAAGTGATGCATTCAGCACGCCCGCATGCAATTACTCTATACTTATCACAGTGAGTCTAATATAACCCAGACCTACTGCACACAGATTATGTAATTGATCTGTGCACATTGATTTGTTCTGCACATGCTCTGCCAGATTCAGAGGCATTTCTATATTTCATCAGCAACATTTTAGGTAACATTAAGAAGATAATTTTTATAGCAAAATGAACTAAACACATAAAAAATTATACTATATTGGGGATTTTTTCTTTAAGCCACTGTTTCACAAAAATGCCAGTCTTCTCAGTCAGCCTGTGCTGAATTTTCTGACATTCACATCATATCCTAATATACTCTGCTCTAAATTCCATATCCTTCTAAAGTGACTAGTACTCTTGCCAGTAAGTTATTTGTCCTGTCACTGTGGAAGGACAGCATTAGTATCTACCACTCCTGGCAAAGCTCACTGGTAAAGAAAAACAGATTGTGAATGCAACTAAGTCATAGACAGCACTGCAGATGGCCTGTCCAGAGGCTTCAGTAAACAGTGAACAGTGAGGCTCATCACATTAAAGATACATTTCTGGAATTATATTTACTAATATCCCGCTGATGGTGGTGTGCACAGAAACATACTCTTGACGTTTTTCTAATAAGAGGCTGTCCAAAGGATATCTCTATGCAGGGCATACAGAAGGAAGGAAAGTAAGTGTATTGTATGCGCTGTGTTTATGTTCTGCAATAAAACTCTCAAAGTGCTTGTCGTGGTTTAACCCAGCCAGCAGCTAAACATCATGCAGCCACTTGCTCACCCTCCCTCACCCCCTGGGGAACAGGGAAGAGAATTAAAGAGGAAAAAGGAAAGAGACTCATGGGTTGAGGCAAGAACAACTTAATAGTAATAATAATATAAAATTAAAAGAAATAGTATAATAATAATCATAGTAAAAATAACATATGAATATATATATAGTGATAATAATATGTACAAACAAGTGATGTGTAGAGGGGACACTCCCTTTGAACATCCAGCCCAGCACTGGCAGTCAGGGTGCTAAGAGGAGCTGTGCTTCAGTACCAATCACTTCAGAAGCAGCTCAAACTCCTTCATATGCTGCCAGTACCTCTTTTTCAGTTGGATTATAGTGGGCTTCAGATCCTCTGTATCCTCGACTCCAAAACCCGAGAAGTCGACCTTGAGCCGCCCCTGGTGCTTTTTGCCAGAGGCTCCATGTAGGCCCATTCTCCCGGGCTGTGATGTAGAGCACGTTTTTAATCTTGTCCTGCCTGGACTGATCCAAGGGCTTCTGCATGAACTATTTCTTGCTTAATTTGTTCAAAGGCTTGTTTTTGCTCAGGGCCCCATGTAAAATCATTCTTCTTTCGGGTCACTTGATAGAGAGGGCTTACAATCTGACTGTAATCTGGAATATGCATTTTAGTCCTAAAAACTGAATCTCCCATGCAGATCCCTTGACCTTACTTTGTTTTATGGCAAAACCAGCTTTGGATTTGCATTTTCTCACCTTTCTCAAAAATTTCTTTTGCTGTGTTGCCCCATACAATGATGTCATCAATGCATTGCAGATGTTCCAGAGCTTCACCCTGTTCCAGTGTAGTCTGGATCAGTCCATGGCAAATGGTATGGCTGTGTTTCCACCTCTGGGGCAGTTGATTCCAGGTGTACTGGACACCTCTCCAAGTGAAAGCGAACTGTGACCTGCACTCTGCTGCTAAAGGAATTGAGAAAAACCCATTAGCAATATCAATTGTGACGTACCACTTGGCTGCCTTTGACTCCAGTTCGTATTGAAGTTCTAGCACATTCGGCACGGCAGCACTCGGTGGTGGTGTGACTTCAACCAAGGCCAGGTTGAATGAGGTGTTAAGCAACCTGGTGTAGTGGAGGGTGTCCCTGCCCATGGCAGGAGGATTGGAACTAGATGATCTTTCAGGTCCCTTCCAACCCTAACCATTCTATGATTCATGCAGATCATGATAGTCTACTGTCAGTCTCCACTCTCCATTGGACTTACACACAGGCCATATGGGGCTGTTAAAAGGTGAGCAGGTCTTGGTGATCACCCATTGGCTCTCCAGCTGACAAATCAACTTATGGATAGGAATCACAGAGTCTTGGTTGGTGCGATATTGCCGTTGGTGCACTGTTGTAGTAGCATTTGGCACCTGTTGTTCTTCAACCCTCAGCAATCCCACAACAGAAGAGTCCTCTGAGACATCAGACAAAATAGACAGCTGCTTGATCTCCTTTGTCTCTAAGGCAGCTATGCCAAAAGCCCACCGATACCCTTTTGGGTCCTTGAAATACCCTCTCTTAAGGTAATCTATGCCCAGGATGCACAGAGCCTCTGGGCCAGTCACAATGGGGTGCTTTTGCCACTGCTTCCTGGTTAGGCTCACTTTGGCCTCCAACAGAGTCAGCTGTTGGGACCCTCCTGTCACTCCAGAAACGTAGATGAGTTCTGCCCCTCTAAAGTTCGATGGCATCGGGGTGTATTGGGCACCAGTGTCCACTAAAGCCTTATACTTCTGAGGGTCTGATGTACCAAGCCAGTGGATCCACACAGTCTAGTAAACTCGATTGTCCCTTTCCTCCACCTGGCTGGAGACAGGGCCCCTCTAATACCTGTTATCATATCCATAATTCACTCCTTGTGCAGGACAATCAACAGGATTAGGATTAAGGAAAGGACTGTGAGAAGGATTAGCTCTCCTACTTGGTTTGAACTGGTCACTGGGGACTGGAGCAAGGAAAGGATTAAGGGTAGGATTAGCTCTCCCACTCGGTCTAAGAAACTGCTCACTGGAAACTGGAGCAACAACTTTCCCGAAGGAACCAGAAAAATCCCTATTTCTGGTTGTTTTTCCTTGTGACTGGCATGCCCATGCCTCTAGGACCAATGTAGGTTTTCCATCCTGCCTTCTCATGTCTTCTCCAGGATCACGCAGGTAAAACCACAGCCTGCCTCGCAGTGTGTACCGTCTCTCTTGAGTAGGGTAATGCTTGCTCCTAATAGATGAACTGTAATGGTATATTTCTCAGGTAAAAATAAATCACCTCTCGCATGGCTAGTTCCCTCAGGTACTGGATACTTCTCTCTATGTTGACCCACTTGCCTAGATTGCATGCAGTCTCTTCCTTGAAGGGATACCTTTCCCTTAAATCTGCCAAAAGCTGTCTCCAGAGGCTGCAGACTCATGCCCCTTTTCCAATTGCTTTATCAATGTCTCCATCCCTAACGAGGGATCCCAGCTGCCTGGCTTCTCTCCCATTAAAATCCAGGCTACTGGCCCCATTGTCCCAGCATCTGAGCAGCCAAGTGACAACGTGCTCACCTTGATGATGGCTGTAATCTTTTTGAACATCTTGACTGATGAGTCCTGGTCCTCGTGGGGAACTTCAACCACCTCGGTATCTGTTGGAGTGTGGGAGACAGAATTCCCTTGAGACCGTGGGACACGAAAATAGTCTCCCATGAGACTGTGGGACACAAAAATAGAAGTACGTGAGAATGAGACAAAGAAGTAGAAGCGCGTGAGAACTGCAAACAACAGGTAACAAGAACAGATGTGCAGGACACAGGACTGAGAACAGTGACCATGGAAAGAAGAACAGAAAATATTCTTAGAGAAAACAAGGACTGGGACCAAACGGGGAACAGGGGCTTGCTGCATGTATATAAGATTGCCAGCTTGGCTCAGTAAATCATTTCACCTGTGCTTTCACCTGAAGCACTCAGCGAGGTGCATGCCTTAAACCTTCAAATTGAAGGGACAACACAGCAGGGCATAGGCAATTCAGGAGGTTCCTGGAATGCATGGATGATAACTTCCTTCTCCAAGTGGTAGAGAAACCAACAAAGAGAGATGCTTTGCTGGACTCGTTCTCACCAACAAAGAGGGGCTGGTGGGGAATGTGACGTTCAAGGGCAGCCTTGGCTGCAGTGACCATGAAATGGTGGAGTTCAAGATTCTTAGGGAAGCAAAGAGGACACTCAGCAAGCTCACTACCCTGGATTTCAGAAGAGCAGACTTCAGCCTCTTCAGGGATCTCCTTGGGAGAGTACAATGGGATGAAGCCCTGGAGGGAAAAGGGGCACAAGAAAGCTGGTTAATATTCAAGGATCACCTCCTCCAAGCTCAGGAGCGGTGCATCCCAACAAAGAGGAAGTCAGGTAGGAACACCAGGAGGCCTGCATGGATGAACAAGGAGCTCCTGGACCAACTCAAACACCAAAAGAAGGCCTACAGAGGATGGAAACAAGGACAGGTAACCTGGAAAGAATACAGAGAAATTGTCTGAGCAACCAGAGATCAGGTTAGGAAAGCTAAAGCCCTGATAGAGTTAAATCTGGCCAGGGACATCAAGGGCAACAAGAAAAACTTCTATAGATATGTCAGAGATAAAAAGAGATCTAGGGAAAACGTAGACCCTCTCCGGAAGGAAATGGGACACCTGGCTACCCGGGATATGGAGAAGACTGAGGTTCTCAATGACTTCTTTGCCTCAGTCTTCACTGGCAAGAGCTCCAGCTGCACAGCCCAAGTCACAGAAGGCAAAGGCAGGGACTGGGAGAATGAAGAACTGCCACTGTAGGAGAAGATCAGGTTCGAGACCATCTAAAGAACCTGAAGGTGGACAAGTCCATGGGACCTGATGAGGAGCATCTGCGGGTCCTGAGGGAACTGACAGATGAAGTTGCTAAGCCACTATCCATCATATTTGAGAAGTCGTGGCAACCTGGCGAAGTTCCCACTGACTGAAGAGGGGAAACATAGCCCCCATCTTTAAAAAGGGGAAAAAAGAAGACCCAGAGAACTACAGGCCAGTCAGTCTCACCTCTGTGCCCGGCAAGATCATGGAGCAGATCCTCCTGGCACCTATGCTAAGGCACATGGAAAATAAAGAGATGATTGGTGACAGCCAAAATTGCTTCACTAAGGGCAAATCCTGCCTGACTAATTTGGTGGCCTTCTATGACGAGGTTACAGCATTGATAGATAGGGGAAGAGCAACTGACATCACCTACCTGGACTTTTTGATACTGTCCCACATGACATCCTTGTCTGTAAACTGGAGAGATATGGATTTGACAGATGGACCACTCGGTGGATAAGGAAGTGGCTGGATGGTCGCACTCAAAAAGTTGTGGTCAACGGCTCAATGTCCAAGTGGAAACCAGTGATGAGTGGTGTTCCTCAGGGGTCAGTGCTATTTAACATCTTTGTTGGAGACATGGACAGTGGAATCAAGTACACCCTCAGCAAGTTTCCTGATGATACCAAGCTGTGTGGTGTTGTGGACATACTGGAGGGAATGGATGCCATCCAGAGGGACCTTGACAGGCTGGAGAGATGGGCCTGTGAGAACCTCATGAAGTTCAACAAGGCCAAGTGCAAGGTCCTGCATGTGGGTCAGGGCAATCTCAAGCTCAAGTACAGGCTGGGCAGAGAATGGATTGAGAGCAGCCCTGAGGAAAAGGACTTGGGAGTGCTAGTTGATGAGAAGCTCAACATGAGCCAACAATCGCAGAATGTTAGGGATTGGAAGGGACCTCAAAGGATCATCTAGTGTCACTCACCACATCAGGAGCTGCAACACCAAAGCAGGTTGTTGCATCTTCCACAGCCAGGAGGGAATGGCCCACCTTTTGTAGGAAGGGCCTTCACCTTAATTAGTTACATAATTACAAATTCATAGCAGCTGGCTTCATATCCACAATTCCCCCTTTTTTGTTTGCTAGTTTTTAAGACTTTACAGTGAGCAGAGACCCAGTTAAATAGCTTCCCTCTTTCACAGGGTAGCTTTACCTTCTTTGTTGAAGGAATTCTTGCTCAGGCTTGGGCTCTTGTGGGGTCTCTTTATTCTTTTTCACATTGGGGTCACCAGATGTTGCTCACCACATCAGGGGCTGCAGCTCCAAAGCAGGTTGTTACATCTTCCACAGCCAGGAGGGAAGGGCCCACCTTCTGTAGGAAGGGCCTTCACCTTAATTAGTTACGTAATTACAAATTCATAGCAGCTGGCTTCATATCCACAATCTAGTCCAATCCCCCTGCCAGAGCAGGACCACCTAGATCAGATCACACAAGAACGTGTCAGATGGGTTTTGAACGTCTCCAGAGAAGGAGACTCCACAACCTCTCTGGGCAGGCCTGTTCCAGTGTTCTGTTACCCTTACTGGGAAGAAGTTCTTCCTCATGTTTAAGCGGAACCTCCTATATTCCAGTTTATATCCATTTCCCCTTGTCCTATCATTGGATGCCACTGAGAAGAGCCTGGCTCCATCCTCATGACAGTCACCCTTTACATATTTATAAACATTAACGAGGTCCCCCCTCAGTCTCCTCTTCTCCAAGCTAAAGAGACCCAGCTCCCTCAGCCTTTCCTCATAAAGGAGATGCTCTACTCCCTTAATCATCTTTGTGGCCCTGCGCTGGACTCTCTCAAGCAGTTCCTTGTCCTTCTTGAACTGAGGGGCCCAGAACTGGACACAATATTCCAGATGCGGCCTCACCAGGGCAGAGTAGAGGGGAGGAGAACCTCTCTCGACCTACTAACCACCCCCCAGTGTCATCAGCAAACTTGCTGACCGTGCACTCTATTCCCTCATCCAAGTCATTAATGAATATGTTGAACATACAGGTCCCAGTACCGACCCTTGAGGGACTCCACTGGATACAGGCCTCCAACTGGACTCTGTCCCATTGACCACTACTCTCTGGCTTCTATCCTTCAGCCAGTTCACAATCCACCTCACTACCCGATCATCCAGACCACACTTCCTCAGTTTAGCTGTGAGGATGCCATGGGAGACTGTGTCAAATGCTTTACTGAAGTCAAGATAGACCACATCCACTGCTCTACCATCATCCACCCACTGGTTGATGTCCTCATAAAAGGCTATCAGGTTTGTCAAGCATGACTTCCCCTTAGTGGAAGCCATGTCGACTGCCCCTAATGACCCTCTTATCCTTGATATGCCTAGAGACAGCACCAAGGATAAGTTGTTCCATCATCTTTCCAGGGATGGAGGTGAGGCTGACCGGTCTATATTTACCTGGGTCTTCCTGCTTGCCCTTTTTGAAGACCAGAGTGACATTTGCTTTCCTCCAGTCCTCAGGCACCTCTCCCGTTCCCCCGATTTAACAAAGATGATGGCGAGTGGCCTGGCAATGACATCCGCCAGCTCCCTCAGCACCCGCGGGTGCATCCCATCAGGACCCATGGATTTATGGATGTCCAGGTTGCATTAACTGGTCCCTAACCAAGTCCTCATCAACCAGGGTAGACTCTCCTCTATCCGGACTTCCTCAGGAGCCTCAGGGTTCCGGGGCTCATCAGGATAGCCTCCAGCAGTATAGGACTGAGGCAAAGAAGGCATTCAGTAATTCTGCCTTCTCTTATCCTCTGTCACCAGGGCACCCTCCTCATTCACCAGTGGGCCTACATTGTCTCTAGTGTTAGTTTTATCTGCCATGTATTGAAGAAGCCCTTTCTGTTGCAATGTGTGCTTGCAGCCCCAAAATACAACCGCATCCTGGGCTGCATCCAAAGAAGCGTGGCCAGCAGGTCAAGGGAGGTGATCCTGCCCCTCTACTCTGCTCTCGTAAGACCCCACCTGGAAGACTGCATTCTGCTCTGGAGTCCCAACACAAGAAGGACATGGAGCTGCTGGAGCAAGTCCAGAGGAGGGCCACAAAGATGATCAGAGGGCTGGAGCACCTCTGCTATGAAGACAGGCTGAGAGAGTTGGGGCTGTTCAGCCTGGAGAAGAGAAGGCTCCGGAGTGATCTTGTTGCAGCCTTCCAGTACTTAAAGGGGGCCTACAGGAAAGCTGGAGAGGGACTTTTTACAAGGGCATGTAGTGATAGGACAAGGGACAATGGATTTAAACTGAAAGGGGGGAGATTTAGATTGGATATAAGAAAGAAATTTTTCGCTCAGAGGGTGGTGAGGCACTGGAACAGGTTGCCCAGAGAAGTTGTAGGTGCCCCATCCCTGGAGGTGTTCAAGGCCAGATTGGATGAGGCTTTGGGCAACCTTGTGGTGTCGAAGGTTTTCCCTGCCCATGGCAGGGGGGTTGGAACTGGATGATCTTTGTGGTCCCTTCCAAACCTGGCCATTCTATGATTCTATATTTCTAGGATAATTATCCCCGTCAATAATAACAAACATTCATTCTTGCTTTCAGCCAAATCTCCTCTCACACTGGTTCTTAGTTCTTTCCCAATTATCTCAAGCCATGTCCCACAGATCAAACAAGCAATTTGATTTGCCACTCGCCCTTCCAGTCCCAAACTTTCTGATCCATGATGCTCCCAGTCCAATGCTGGTGGTGCTGCCTTCCAGACAATTATTCTGAATCACAGGGTTGCTGGCATCTGCTAGACTCATCCGTGTCTATCCTGATGTTGTCCGAGGTGGTCTCATCGTTGCGGTTCAAGGCTGGTCGCACGCACCTCGCAGGAACCAACTTAACGCTGTTATCTGTGGAGACACAAGCATATCCTCGACCCCAGGTTAATAACTCAAACGATCCCTCCCATTTTGTGTTAATATTGATTTTACCCATACTTTTGCTCGTTACCTTCTTCCCCTTTGTTTGTGAGGGAGTGAAAATGTCTTATAATATGGGGGTCCGCATCGTGGTCGTGCAAGTTGTCCTGGTTTTAGCTGGGACAGTGTTAGCTCTTCTTTTTAGCAGCTAGAAGAGCTCCGTGTTTTGGTTTTACTCAGAGGCTCGCTCTGAGAAGAATGTTGATAGCAAGTTGATGTTTGTAGTTGGACGTGAGACTCCAAGGACTTTCAGTGTGCCAGAGTGCAGAAGCACGGCGGGATAAGGGGGGAGCATAGCCGGGACAAGGGGGACACGATTCCCCTTGTGATTTATGGTGGAACTTAAGATTGAGGGCCAAACTGGCCAATTAGTATTCCATATCATGCAGTGTCATGCCCAGTATAAAAGTGAGGGACAGCTGGAAAGAAGGGCTTTTGCACTTTGGCTCTTTCGGCGCTTTTGCTCTTTTGCGCTTGCTGCGCTTTTGCTCTATTGCCTTTTTTCTCTCTCTCCCAGTACTCCCACTCTCGGAGTACTATCTCTCTCTGCCCCTCTCTATTTCGGGGCCTCATGTTCGTCCGGGATTGCAGCTTCGGGACGAGACGGGCTGCGGATAAGAGGGGGTGGTGAGCATGTACATGTGGGAGATGAGTGAGGACACCTGACACGATCAATGTGATCAAACAAGTGAACCTCTCTTTATTTACATTCAGCGTGTTTTATAACCTTGCAAGCAAATAGCCCGCCTCTTAGTGTGATTGGTTGTACTGAAGGAAGCAGCGTCACTATAGTGTCCATTTTCCATTCCGCATCCCGGGGTTGTCCACATCTCTGCAGCTCTTCCGCATTCCAGCATACGTCATCAAGAAAGGCTGGATTGTTCACCTGTCCGTTAACCCTTAGATGTCCTCCGACACATCCCCCTTCTTGTTTTTGAACAATCCAGACTTATTTTACAACCCATTCAGTCATTTTCGTGAGCAAGTGTAATAGACAAAAGTTATTAAGAGAAACATTGTGTTAGCTACTAAACTAATAGAAGGCTTTTCACTCTGGTGGAAATGTCGAAGCCTAAATTCTACTCTGGAATACACTAGCTATTACAAACATGCATGCTTTGCCTATTCCGGGTGTGCACATAATCTTCCCTTATATGTGAAAGAAAAAAAAATACCTTGCCAAACTCTATCATAACCTTACAGAACACTTACTGACAAATCTTTTGGTGCAGCCTTGCAGAAGCAGTTACTAGCATATTGTTTCCCTCTCTGGGAGCCTTACTATTTCAACTATGCCCAAGATTCCGCTGAGCAGGAGGGTATCAATCAGCAGGGTCATTGCAGGGAAGGGAGGCAGGCACTGCACCTTCAGGGCGTCCCCTGATTATCCACAAAGTGTGCTCTGCAGCCTCCTTCCGCTCCGCTCTGAGCCATCCCTTTTACACCCTCAACAGAGTCTATGGCAAAGGTACTGACACGGCGTTGCTGCACGCGTGCAGTGCGTGCAACAAGGCTGCCCAGTATGTGCTCTGCTGGCCAACAGCGGTTTTTGTGAATCGCAACATGTTGCTCAGTAACAATCCTCCTAGCTTCCTTTTTCAAAGTTACGTGCTCACAACTAAGTCCAGTTTGTAATTCTTTGTCATTAATTTGGTACCAGTCAATTCTTTTCCTTCCAGTAGCTACGGGTGGAATCCATACACCTTCTGATCGGAAAAACACACAAAGCATATATACAAGCAACTTTCACACACATAGAATGCCAAACAATTAAAAACATAAGAACAGTTTATATTCATAGATTCATAGATTTCTAGGTTGGAAAAGACCTTAGAGATCATCGAGTCCAACCATCCCTAATCCCCATTAAACCATATCCTCAAGTAGCTCATCCACCCTATTCGTAAACACATCCAGGGATGGGACTCAACCACTTCCCTGGGCAGCTTATTCCAGTGGCTGACAACCCTTTCAGAGAAGAAATACTTCCTAACATCCACCTGAATCTCCCCTGACTAAGCTTATGCCCATTTCCTCTTGTTCTATCTCCCATCACTAATGTAAAGAGCCCTTCCCCTACCTCCCCACCATCTTTTCTCAAGTATTTATAGGCCGTAATCAGGTCTCCCCTCAGCCTCCTCTTCTCCAGGCTAAACAGCCCCAACTCCCTCAGCCGCTCCTCATAAGTTTTATTTCCAGCCCCTTGACCAGTTTAGTTGCCCTTCTTTGGACTCGCTCCAGGAGCTCAATATCTCTCTTAAAGCGAGGGGCCCAAAACTGGACACAATATTCCAGGTGCGGCCTCACCAGTGCCGAGTACAGGGGCAGGATCACTTCCCTGCTCCTGCTGGTCACACTATTCTTGATACATGCCAGTATCCCATTGGCCTTTTTGGCCACCTGGGCACACTGCTGGCTCATATCAAGCCGGTAGTCAACCAACACCCCCAGGTCCTTTTCTGCCAGGCAGCTCTCCAGCCACTCCTCCCCGAGCCTATAGCGATGCTTGGGGTTTTATACCCCAAGTGAAGGACTCTGCACTTGGCCTTATTAAAGCTCATGCCATTGGCCTCAGCCCAACGATCCAGTCTGTTCAAATCCCTCTGAAGGGCCTCCCTACCCTCGAGCAGATCGACACAGCCTCCCAGCTTGGTGTCGTCCGCAAATTTACTGAGGGTACATTCAATCCCCTCATCCAGGTCATTGATAAAGATGTTAAACAGAACTGGACCCAGCACTGAGCCCTGGGGAACCCCACTGGTGACCGGCCTCCAGCCGGATTTAGCCCCATTTACCACCACTCTTTGGGCCCGGCCATCCAGCCAGTTTTTAACCCAAAGGAGGGTGTGCCTATCCAGGCCAGCAGTTACCAGTTTCTCCACCAGAACACTATGAGAAACTGTATCAAAGGCTTTACTGAGGTCCAGGAAAACTACATCCACAGCCCTTCCCTCGTCAACCCGGCGTGTTGCGGCCGAAGACGGGGAAGCAAGACGCATCAATATGATGAGTAAAAAGGCTTCAGCTTTATTCTGTGATACTGCTCTTTTTATAGCATAGCTCGGTTCTGTGCACGCTTTCATGCGCTGTACTTAGCAAGCTAATTGGTCTAGCACTACTGTTCACGCGACAAGCACGAGTATGATACACACTGTGATTGGATAGAGATTTCTACGTTTGTTACAATATTTTACTATTTTTGCAGTTAGTATGTTTTGCTCAGAATCTTGTTTTTCATAGTTTCATCCTTCTTGTTTTCCCAGGGACAGTGTGTTTTTCACAGCTTCAACCTACCTTCTTATCTCAAGGACAGTGTTCTTTTTATATTCGCTGATACACATTCCTTACTGTTAACACTTTAGCTGCAACACAGGCGGGTCACCCTGTCATAGAAGGTGATCAGGTTTGATCACCATATATCAATATGAAATCTTCTATTATGAATCTTGTGAGCCATTCTCCTCATCTGGCATCTCTGTAATTTCTGCTTGTTCTGTAAAATCTTGGATCTCCCTATCTCTATCTGTAGTTTCAGAAGTCCTAGCTGGTCTTACATTTCCTGTCGGTAGCAAGTGGTTTGCTTCGGGTATATATGGTTTTACCCACTTCGCCGGAAACCCACAGCGGTCCGTTTCCTGTAAGTAAACACATATATCCCTGCCTGTTACTTTTAATTCTACTGGTCCTTCCCATTTCCCTGTTTTTAAATCTTTATAGAGTACTAGGCCTTGTGTTTTTTTTTTTTTTCTTTCCAGAATGAGCTCATTCCTTTACTGTGTACCAGCATAGGCGGCTCATCACTGTTTCCCGCCAGCTGTAAAAAGTTCAGGACGTACAACGCTTTCATTAATCGATCGCCAGGCAGCCAGCCCTGAGTTCCCCCTTTTTGTTTTAACAACATGGTCTTTAACGTGTGGTGGGAGCGCTCAACAATGGCTTGACCAGTGGGGGAATGCGGTATCCCAGTGCGATGAGTGATACCGCAGCGATTGCAAAAACGAGCAAAGCGAAGTGAAGCATAAGCGGGTCCGTTATCTGTCTTAATTTCATGCGGAACCCCTAGAACTGCAAAGCAAGCATATAAATGCCGCTCGACATGTTGCGTGGTCTCTCCAGTTTGTGCTGTGGCCCAAATTGCCATAGAATAGGTGTCTATACAGACATGTACGTATTTCCAGCGTCCAAACTCTGTTACATGAGTAACATCCATCTGCCATAGCTGGAGCACATGCAGTCCTCGTAGACTGATACCTTGACCAAGACCAAAACCTAGTTTCTGACAGGAAGCACAGGACTTTATTATGCCTTGTGAGATATGAGTGTTGAATCTGCTGCGGTTTCCACATCCACTCCGGCACCTTCCGCGGTGGCGGCACAGAGGGAACAAATTCCTGACTTTGGCTCTGGTTTAAATTCAGACTTGATAATGGTGCTGCCCCCTGATTTACTATCATCGCACGCGGGGCTGGCGCACTCGGTTTCCAGTTTCCCTGCACCCGGCACTCGTAGGTATTACGATTATCCATTTTGCAATTTTTGCACCATTTCCTGCTACCCGTTGCTGCTGTTGTTGTGGCTGTTTACATTGGTTTCTGTAGTGGCCTAATTTCCCACAATTGAAGCATTTCTTTTGCTTGGATCCTCCCCCTTTTTTCTCTAACAGAGGACAAACAGCGCCATATACTGCAGCAGCAACTAGAGATGCAGGACCAGTGGTGCGTTCTATAACTTCTAACATATCTGCCACTTGGGCATCCTCTAGGTAATGTGCTTATGACCCTTTTTGCTTTATCATTGGCATTCTCAAGGCAAACATTTTAAAGACTTGTTCCTTCATTGTGTCGTCCAATCAGGATGACTTCGAACAGCCTGATGTAAACGATCAATAAAGGAAGGAAAACTTTCCTGGGGCCTTGTTTAATATTTGCAAAGGAATATACTTTTCCCCGGTTCTCTAATTGAAATCATTGCTTGGTAAGCTAATTGCTGTGACAACTGCAATACTTCTACCAGAAAGCCTTGTTGTAATGTCGTGTTTGCAAAAGGACCTTGACCCATCAGCATTTGTGCTTGAACACCATATAGAGGGTCTCCCTGCTGCCGAGGTCGTGCAGCTTCACGGTCACATAGTTGCTGCCAGGCCCTGGAGAACAAAAGCTGCTGAGAAGGGGACAAAAGAATATTAGCAGTTGTTGTGAGTCATGTGGTATCAGCACATCTGCTGTGAAAATAAATTGTAACAGTTGTTGAATATAACTGGATTGAAGCCCATATTGTGATATCGCAGAACGCGCCTTTTCTAAAATTTTCCAGTCAAAAGGTTCCCACCTTCTATTTCCCCCATGGTCTGTGATAATGGGAAAGGCACATGGCAAAAAATTTCCTTCGATTAAGGCTTCACGAATAACTCCCTTTCATCTTCTGCTTCTCTCTTGTTCGTCTGGTGGCGCAAAAGGGCGGTGGGGCAGTCGGCACAGATAGGTGTTGCATAGGCATCGGTGGTGACAAAGGCGTAGCAAAGGATTAGGTATATTGTGGACTGTAGTATCTGAGGAATATTGTGGATTATTGTGTCATCGGCATCTGATGTCTTCAATTCCAACAGCTTGTCCATAACTTGTTGCAAAACTTCTTCAAAAAGTTCTTTTTTCTGTTGTTCTCCCAATGAAATTAGCGGGGGCATGGGTTCCTCCCCTGGGGGAAGCTCTGAATGGAGCTCAGGTCGGGGCTGTGGGCTGGGCTCTGGGCGGGGCTGTGGGCGGGGCTCTGGCAGAGCTGTGGGCGGGGTTCTGGGAGGGCTCTGGGCGGGGCTCTGTGAGGTCAGGATAGAGGCGGGACTTAGGTCGACAAGACGGTCCACCTATTTCCACGCCCCTTTGTAGTTCTTCTGCCTTCTCTTCCGGGACCCTTTGTTGAACAACGTGCTGTCGCCATTTTGGCTGCCGCCATTGTGGCGCAGTTCTTTTTTTAGGGGTGTGGTCCCTATAGGGGTCCCTTATTTCTCCCGAATCCGCGGTTTCTACCTTGGTAGCAGAAGGCAAGGGTGGTGCTAGAGGCACAGAAATTCGCATAGAAAAGATAGAGGAAGTGTTCGTAGTTGTCGGTAAAGAATCAGTAGAAGAAGGAGCGAAGGCAGCAAAAGCAGCAGCAGCCCTGGTGGGGAGGCAGCTGCAACAACCAAAGCAGGGCTGCCCCGTCCAGAAGGAGCATCAGCAAAGTGGTGTACGATGATCATGAGAGTGAAGAGGAGGAGGAAAGCATGGTGTCCGAGGAGGAAGAGGAGGAGGAGATAATGGAGGAGGAGGAGGACAACGACGACTCTGACTACCCCAAAGAGATGGAGGATGAAGACGATGCCAGTTATTGTACTGAGAGCAGCTTCAGGAGCCACAGCACTACAGCAGTAGCAACAGTTCGTTCGGCTTTCATGCTGTGTAACGCTTCTTTAATTGACTTCCACGGGGTAGCATATTTATTCGCCTCCTTCGCACCCGCTCCCCCCGAGCTGATATCATCCCATAGCTCTCTGCCTATGGCTTCCCACGTAGACAGTTCAAAGCGACTCCTACTGCGGGGATCAAGTCTGTGTTCCAAGCCCACAATAGCTGCCCTTTAAGAGCCAAGGATTCATATTTAAATTTTCTCACAGAGAGCATATGCTGGAGCAGATTTAGGATAGCCTCTTGTTGCTTATCTAACCCCATCTGTCTCCCCGGCCGCTCACCTATCCTCCTAGGCGAGATTCCAGCGTCGATCCAGCGACTAGAACGAGGTGCACCTTTTCCACTCAGTGACTACGCAGGTCACTGCTCATTCCGCCGGGGCAGCGGATCATTCGACCGTTCTTCCACCCTCTTCCTCGCCAAGTCTCTCAACTTTGTCGTGAGGAATCTGAGGGTCCCTGTTCGGGCGCCAATGTGGGAGATGAGTGAGGACACCTGACACGATCAATGTGATCAAACAAGTGAACCTATCTTTATTTACATTCAGCGTGTTTTATAACCTTGCAAGCAAATAGCCCGCCTCTTAGTGTGATTGGTTGTACTGAAGGAAGCAGCGTCACTATAGTGTCCATTTTTCCGTTCCGCATACCGGGGGTTGTCCACATCTCTGCAGCTCTTCCGCATTCCAGCATACGTCATCAAGAAAGGCTGGATTGTTCACCTGTCCGTTAACCCTTAGATGTCCTCCGACATCTACACTGTGTATTAAATCATCTGTATTAAATTGTTCTTATCTCAACCCACGGGTATCCCATTATCCTTTAATTCTCTTCCCTTATCCCTGGGGCTGGGGGAGGGTGACTCAATGAGTGTGAGGGGGGGCGGTTGTGTTGCTGGAGCGGCCTAACCCACAACACAAGTTTAGGTAATTCAAGGTGTATATAGCTTTGTTAAGCCTGTTTTGCGGGGGCTCATCCTGCATTCCCCCTTTTTGTTTTTCTAGCATGGTTTTGAGAACTGTATGAGCACGTTCTACTATTGCTTGGCCTTGGGGCGAATGTGGTATCCCAGTGATATGGGTGATTCCCCAGTGATGGAAGAATCGGTGTACTGTTTGACTTACATAAGCGGGACCATTGTCTGTCTTGATCTGTTGCGGCACCCCCAATGCTGCAAAAGACAAAATGTCGTGTCACATCACGGGATTTCTCTCCTGTACATGCTGGGGCCCATATTGCATGAGAACAGGTATCAATGGAAACATGTACTATTTTTGTCGGCCAAATTGTGGGACATGGTTACATCCGTTTGCCAGAGCTGTAAAGCATGTAACCCTCTAGGATTAACTCCCGTGTGCCTAATGGTAGCAAATGGCTGACAGTCTGGGCACATTTGCAGGATCTGTCATGCCTCAGACCACGATAAGTGAAATTGGCATCATAAGGCCTTTGCTGATTGGTGGTAGAAAGCATGGAGGTCGTCACCTGCTGTACCCTGTCAGGCACCAGGGACGACCAATTGGCAGAGTGAGCCTATCAGCTCGTGCGTTACCTTCTGCAATAAAACCTGGTAAGTTAGTATGACTGCGTATATGCATGATATAGAAGTTATTAATTCTATGGTTGACTTCCCACAGCAGTGCCTTAAAGAGAAAAAACAATTGTTCATTACTGACTTCCTTTAACCAGCATAGTCTATATACATTGAACAACCCCACAGACATATTGTGAGTCAGTGATGAAATTGATGGCGCCTCCATTTTTTGAATACTGCAACCACGGCTGATAACTCTACAATTTGTGGTGAACCTTTAACAATTTGGACCTCCTCGTTCCACCTGCTATCTTCTTTCCATACTATAGCGGCCTTCCCCGTCTTTCCGGACCCATCTGTAAATATCGTGATTCCCTCAACTGGCGTAGGATGACACTGAGGTCAGAGCTGTAGAGGAAGGTCTTGTGGGGCGCTCAACGTTTTGTGTGAGAGGGTCATGGATTGACACTTGCCCTGTGAAACCCAAAAAGGCATTCTGCAACGTGGCACTATTCGCTAAGCACCACTCTAATTGTTCCTGCGTGAGTGGAATTCTGATACAGGCCGGCTCTCCTACCTTGCATTTGTACAATTCGTTTTCTGCATTTACATATGACCATAGCAATCATTTCGGTTCTTGTTACAATGGGTTTTGTTGGCTGACGTGACAGAAATACCCATTCCAGTAGGATCAGAGGATCATTTTGTTGTTCCTCGTCCCACTGTGCTATTAGACCTAAGGGGAGAGCTGAGGATTATCAATGCCTAGCAAGGGGGCGGACCCAATTTATGTACCCAACAATCTTTGAAGGTCATTTAGAGTTTGTATTTCTGTGTGCAGAGTGATTCATTGATGTTGCACAGTTGACATAGAGATTTTCCACTCCAATATTTCCAAGGTTGCTCCTTTTGAACCTTTTCCAGAGCGATCTGTAGCCCATACGCAGAAAGCGCTGCCTTGTTTCCTCAGTCGCCCTTGCCAATAAATCAGGTGACTGACCGGCCAATAGGATATCATCCATGTAATGATAGATCAACATTTGTGGATATTTAAACCTTATTCCTGAGAGGGCTCCCGCCACATACATTTGACAGATAGTGGGACAGTTTTTCATACCCTGTGGCAGCACAATCCAATGATATCGCTTCATGGGCTCGCACTGATTGATTGACGAGATGGAAAGGCAAATTTTGGCCCATCCTTCTCCGCAAGAGGGATGGTAAAGAAACAATCTTTTAGATCCAATATGGTAATTGGCCAATTAGCTGGAATCATAGTGGGGGAAGGGAGCCTTGGTTGGAGGGCTCCCATATCTTCCATTACTGCATTTACTTGCCGCAGGTCATGTAACAGTCACCACTTTCCATTTTTCTCTTTTATTACAAATACAGGTGTGTTCCATGGACTAGTAGTCGGCACAATATGCCCCTGTTGTAATTGCTCGTTAACCAATTCATGCAGCGTGCGGAGCTTTTCACATGTAAGGGGCCACTGATCCACCCAGACAGGTTTATCTGTTAGCCACGTAATAGAAACGGTGGGCCACACTTCAGTGACCCTATGAAAAATGCTGAGTTCCAATGGTGACCCCCCAAGAGGCCAGCACATCTCTTCCCCACAGAATGAGCGGAACCCCCACTACATAGGGGTGTATTGTGGAGACCTGTCCCTTGGGACCCACCACTTGAGTCAATTTAACACTCTGGTTTGATGTGGTAGTGCCTCCAATACCCGACAGGCCAGAGGCCACCGGTCGTACTGGCCATGACGAAGGCCATTTTGCTGAGGAAATAACTGTGACATCCTGCGCCAGCATCTATCATTCCCGTCATCGTGAGAGTAGTATGTTTGCCCTCAGCGTTACGCACAGTACATGTTAGTTTGGGTCATTGTACTGTCACCGGTTGCACCCATAGAACCGCAGGACCTGTGGATCCAAAACCCCTAGTCCCCCTTGTCCTTTTTCTATATTTAGGGGTTGACCTTGGAAGGGTATTAATTGAGCTATTCGGTCTCCTGCGGGTACAACCTGTGGTGGAGAAGGAGTCCAAACCATAGCCTGAAATTGTCCTACAAAATCCGCATCTATTACTCCAGGCAACACAAATAAACCCTGTACAGTTGTACAACTTTAATCCCTTTACAGTTGTAAAATTTTATCCCCTTTATTGTTGGGTAACAGTGTGAGGGTCCTGGCCTTCCAGCAAGACTAAATCTTTTGAGGGAACAAGATGCGAGTAAGGTCAGGGAGATAGGAGAATAACACATCTCATTCCTTCACAGTTTGTTAGTTTGTTACCCAACAATGAAGGGGTTAAAATTTTTGTGTAAGAATTTCATGAAGGGTTTAGTAGGTGATTTACACATACCTAAAAGAACATAACAAGAGGACCATCCTTGAAGTTGCCAGAAGTGATTAGAAGGAAGACTCTTTATCAAGAACCATCTGCCCTTGAAGGGAACATCCCAGAAAATGTATAAAACTTTGTTATCATGTTTTTCTGAACTGTGAACATGCAGTGACTTGGGGGAAAAGGTAATTCCGGCAGGGGGAGATCGCGACCACCGACTCATGGAACACCTACCCTAAACATACCCCAGACCCAAAAGAAAGGGGCAAAGGAAGAGGACTGAGAATGTGAAGTAATTTACATGTAAAGTGAGAGAAAATTAACCAATTGTTTAAGAGAATACAATTAATATGTAAACATGTTATGAATATGCATGACGGTAGTGTTACCCAACAATAAAGGGGTTAAAATTTTGTATAACAGTTTCATGAAGGGTTCAGTTGGCAGTAGGTGATTTACACATACCTAAAGAAACTAACAAGACGTCCATCCTTGAAGCTGTCAGCAGTGATTAAAACAGAGACTCTTTATCAAGAACTTTCTGCCCTTGGAGGGAACATCCCAGAAACTGCAGAAACTGCATAAACTTTGTTATCATGTTTTCTAAACTGTGAACATGCAGTGACTTGGGGGAAAAGGTAATTCTGGCAGGGGGAGATCGCGACCACCGACTCACGGACCACCTACCCTAATTACACCCCAGACCCAAAAGAAAGGGGCAGAGGAGGAAAACTGAGCATGCAAAGTATCTACATGAAAAGCGAGAGAAAATTAACCAATTGTTTGAGAATATGTAAATATGTATGAATTATGCATGATTAGAATCATAGAATCATAGAATCGTTAGGGCTGGAAGGGACCTTCAAAGGTCTTCTAGTCCAACCCCCTGCAAGGAGCAGGGATATCTCCAACTAGATCAGGTTGCTCAGGGCCTCATCCACCTGGCCTTGAACGTCTCCAGGGATGGAGCATCCACCACCTCTCTGGGCAACCTGTTCCAGTGTTCTACAACTCTCATGGTAAAAAATTTTTCCTAATATCCACCTGAATCTACCTCCCTCTATTTTAAAACCATTACCCCTTGTCCTATCACAACTGGCCCTCCTGAACAGCCTCTCCCCATCTTTCTTGTAGGCCCCCTTGAGGTACTGGAAGACCGCTATAAGGTCACCCCGGAGCCTCCTCTTCTCCAGGCTGAAGAGCCCCAACTCTTTCAGCCTGTCCTCATAGGAAGGTGCTCCAGCCATCTTATCATCTTCGTGGCCTCCTCTGGACCCTCTCCAACTGGTCCATGTCCTTCTTATGTGGGGACTCCAGAACTGGACGCAATACTCCAGGTGAGGTCTCACGAGGGCAGAGTAGAGGGGGAGAATCACCTCCCTCGACCTGCTGGCCACGCTCCTCTTGATGCAGCCCAGGATGCGGTTGGCCTTCTGGGCCGCAAGAGCACATTGCCAGCTCATATTGAGCTTCTCGTCCACCAGTACTCCCAAGTCCTTCTCCTCAGGGCCGGACCCAACACGGACCCCTGAGGGACACCACTCGTGACCAGTCTCCACTTGGACATCAAGCCGTTGACCACTACTCTCTGAGTGCGGCCATTGAGCCAATTCCTTATCCACCGAGTGTCCATCCATCAAACCCATGCCTCTCTAGTTTAGAGAGAAGAATGTCATGCGGGACAGTGTCAAAAGCTTTGCACAAGTCCAGGTATATGACATCCGTTGGTCGACCCTTGTCCACCGATGCTGTCACCCCATCATAAAAGGCCACCAAGTTGGTCAGGCACGATCTGCCTTTGGTGAAGCTATGTTGGCTGTCACCCACCACCTCCTTGCTCTCCATGTGCCTTAGCATGGTTCCCAGGAGAATCTGCTCCATGACCTTGCCAGGCACAGAGGTGAGGCTGACCGGCCTGTAGTTGCCCGGGTCCTCCTTGTTCCCCTTTTTAAATATGGGGGTTATGTTCCTTCTCTTCCAGTCATCGGGGACCTCACCAGACCGCCACGACTTCTCAATACAATGGCTCACATTCCTTCAGGGCTTTAGCCTTCCTCACCTGATCCCTGGTCACTCGTACAGCTTCTCTGTATTCCTCCCAGGCTATCTGTCTCCGCTTCCACTCTCTATAGGCTATCCTCTTCATTTTCAGTTGGTCCAGGAGCTCCTTGCTCATCCACGCGGGCTTCCTGGTCTTTTTGCCCGACTTGTTCTTCGTCGGGATGCACCTCTGCTGAGCTTGGAGGAGGTGCTCCTTGAATGTGGACCAACTTTCCTGGGCCCCTCGTCCCTCCAGGGCCGCCTCCCATGGCACTTTGCCCATCAGGTCCTTGAAGAGGCCGAAGTCCGTCTTCTTGAAGTCTAGGGTACAGAGCTTGCTGAATGGTTTCCTTGCTGCCCCATGGATCTTGAACTCCACCGTGTCGTGGTCACTGCAGCCAAGGCTGTCCTTAAGTTTGACATCGCCCACCAGTCCCTCCCTGTTGGTGAGCACAAGGTCAAGCATGGCACCCCTCCTTGTCGGCTCCTCTATCATGCAGGAGGAAGTTGTCGTCCATGCATTCCAGGAACCTCCTGGACTGCCTGTGCCCTGCCATATTGTCTCTCCAACAGATGTCAGGGTGGTTGAAGTCCCCCATGAGGACCAGGGCTTGTGACCGCGAGGCTGCTCCTATCTGGCTATAAAGCGCCTCATCTGCTCTGTCCTCCTGGCCAGGTGGCCTGTAACAGACCCCTACCGTAACATCCCCTATTCGTCCCCGTCCTCTAATCTTGTAGTGTATAACTAATTTTCTGTCCAGAAGCCGGTGTGCACGCTAGGAGGAGAAATCCCCGTGCACCCAGCGCTGCAATAAAGAATACCTGCTTTCTAAAACTCTAAAACGAGTCTTGGAAAGTTCAGTTTCCTTTTCAGGTATCAGTAGTGTATAACTAAGTTTCTGTCCAGGGGCCAGGTGTACATGTTCGGAGGCCATATCCCCCATGCACCTGGTGCTGCAATAAAGAATGTCTGATTTCTAAAACTCCAAATCGAGTTTTGGAAAGTTCAATTTCAATTGCACCGACTTTTCGGGTATCAGTTTACTCATGACCCCTTATTTAAAAAGACTTGGTAATACATTGTGATGTTTCAATACCTTTTTTAGCATCAATATCATGAAAAACTTAAAATGGGATCATTAATCACAAAGAACATGAATGCTCTTAAGACTGCAGAACAATTGAGGAACATTTTTACAGACTCTTCTCCAGCCTGAGATCTGAAGTAGTTTGTGTGAAAGCTACATCACTAGTCCACAATAGGCAATTAGAGCTGTTCAGTAGAGGTTCTACCAGGCTTGGGCCTCAGCATGTTATTTGTATTTCCTGACCCACACCCAAACCTCTTACATGACTGCATGGATGAAACATCCATAGAACTGTACTCATAGAGCATGCTCTTTCTGGGTCCTTCTTTTACAAGACACTCTAGAATGACAGAATATTTATGAATAGGACGGAAAAGACTGATGGCTTGTCAAAAGAATCCCTTGTTATCCAAAGCTCTAACCTATCATGTTTTCTGAAAAAAACTATTGTAACGCTTTCCAGAAGAGCTTTTGGATACAGCTACTGATATGGAAAATAACAGTCAGGCATTGCAACACAGCAAATAGTTTAGCAAAATACCGATATGTCGGGGGAGTTTCTGGCTGCTACATGGGCTAAACAGAAAGCACCTGTGCCTCATCAAGACAGGTGCTGAGTCACGTTGGTCAGCCGGAGATCACGTGACCCATGGAGGCTTAAAGGCGGGGCACTCCCAAGAGGGAGTGGGCAGTTTTCTCTTGGAGACTGGAGTGGTAGGAGTCCCTGGAGAGTGTGAGTTGGAGCTCTGTTGGATTGAGATAGCAGCGAGTTTGGATCAGCCTTCTGATTGTGAGATACGTCGTGGTTGCAACAGCCGTTTGGTTACGACCCACTGTGAGAAGGTACAGGCAGTCCGTGACATCTGGTGACCCCGACGTGATTCATTGGAATGGGAACTACTTGGACTGCAGAATGAAGTGTGGTAGAGCCCAGTGAAGCTTGAGAGCAGCAGGAGAGCTGTGAATTGATCAGCTTTGACTTAGACATCTGGAATGAGGTGAGCTGCTGGGAATGGAAAAGGGACAAACTTTGTAAAGGAAAACCAGGCTTTTGCTTTCTTAAATCTGCGATAATGGCTGCAGGGGCCAATATAAGCAATGAAGATCTCTATAATTTACTTAAGTGGGCAGCAGAGCATGAAGACCTAGCGAATTTCAATACCACCTTTAGCCTTGAGCTTTGGAAAAAGCTGGGGGATAAGTTACTTTGTGAAATTGTGCTTGAGCAAAAGGACTTGACTGACCTGATGCATACATGGGAAGCCCTAGATAAAATAATTCAAAACGGGATGGCAGTAGAAGAGGAAGATGAATTAACAGATTATGTATCTGTGAGCGAAGGTTTCAAAGGAGATGATGAGCTGTCTGAGGGAGAACTGGCCCTAGACAGTGTGGACAGTAAATCTAATATCTTCACTGTTCACGGAGATTAAGAAAGTTGCAGGGACCATGCAGGAACTCTGCCCCACCTGCAGGAAATATTGGAGCGTCCCTCACCCTTTGCTCCAGCAGCCCCCCTTCCTCCTCAGAATTTGTCATGCCTACAGCTCCACCACTTGACCAAATGGTCCCACCCCCGGCAACTTCGTATCCTGCCACATATATGGCACAAGTACGAGCTATGCAGCCAGTACTAGTACGCCAGGCTGTGACAATGCTGCAAGGAGTGTCCCAGCAGTTAGAAGCTGTAGTGGAGATATTGCAGCAGGCCATGACCCCCCCCTGCAGTAAAGAGATTTTAGGAGAAACCTCCAAAGCAAGTGACAGCTCAGCTGGGGAGTTACCACTGGTTTCTCCACCAAGGAAAAAGTCGCCAAAATCCGCCGGCTGGCCCCTCTAAAAGCATGTTTATCCCCCGCTCCACAATTGAAAATGACAAATTACCCCACCTGCCATGACAGTTCATCGTGATCCAGTACTTTTCTGGAACAAAGTTAAGACAAAGGCAATAGAGGCCGGGGACTGGAATTTTATGCAAGCTTTGGGGTTACCAGTCAGTAATAAAAAATTATCTGTAATGGAAATGGGGGGAGGGCTGAGTGCATTCCCCGTAGAACTGGCCCTCCCGGGTTCTAACCGGCCCAATAAACATTTGGGCTGGTCATGGAAAGTGATTCAGGACATGCAGAAAGCGGTAGCACAATACGGACCAAATTCCCTGGCAGTAACGCAATTATTACGATTATTAAATTTAGAAGTTTTGGTGCCGTATGATTTTCAACATCTAGCCCAGGTCATGTTTCAACCAGTGCAGTGCTCCATTTTCATGAATGTTTGGAGACAGTTGGCCGACCAGCAGGCATTACAGAATATCCAATTGCCCCAAAGCGACCCATGCTATGCCGTAGGCACTAATGTGTTGATGGGAACGGGTCAAGTATTTAGTAACCCAGTAATACAAGCTCAATGGCATCCCCAGATCCTCGAACAAGTCAAACAAATAGGGATGCAGGCGTTAATACGTACAACAGAAATGGCCGAGCCTAAGGCAAAATATTCGACAATTAAACAGGGGGCCAATGAACCTTTTCTGCAGTTTGTTGAGAGATTGCAGGGGGCAATAGAAAAGCAAATATTTGACAGTAGACTACGGGCCCTGTTAACAAAGCAGTTGGCAAAAGACATGCCAACCCTGATTGCCGGAGAGTTATGAGATATTACTGGGGGACCCATCTCTAGAAGAGATGGTAATTGCATGCGCGAAAGTCGGGCCTGTGGAGCACAGAAGGACCACACTGGCTGCCGCCCTAATGAAAAAACAGAAGTGTTACAAATGCGGAAAGATGGGCCATTTTGCAAAAAACTGCAGATCAGGAATTTACACTAGCGGCTGGCCAAAAAATGACAAAAGAAGAACTAAGAAATACGTGTCTTACAGCCCTAGCAAGCTCTTTGCGGGAGCAACGCAGGAGCCGCAGACCAATCCGGAAAGGACCCCTGAGGGAATGTTACGGCAGCCGCAGGTTAAGCAGCCGGAAAAGCAGCCAGAACAGCCAGGGTGGATGTATCCAACATCATCAGAACAATGGATATATCCACCGCCAACGTGGTACGATAAAAAAATATAAGGATGACTTCCCCATGGTTTTTGACAAATGGCGATGAAAAATGGAATCAGAATGATGGAATTCCTAAGGCTTAGGCATTTTTTCAAAAAAGAAAGGGGGAATTGTCGGGGGAGTTTCTGGCTGCTACATGGGCTAAACAGAAAGCACCTGTGCCTCATCAAGACAGGTGCTGAGTCACGTTGGTCAGCCGGAGATCACGTGACCCATGGAGGCTTAAAGGCGGGGCACTCCCAAGAGGGAGTGGGGGGGGTAGTTCCCTCCTGGAGACTGGAGTGGTAGGAGCCCCTGGAGAGCGTGAGTTGGAGCTCTCTGTTGGTTTGAGATAGCAGCGAGTTTGGATCAGCCTTCTGATTGTGAGATACGTCGTGGTCGCAACAGCCGCTTGGTTACGACCCACTGTGAGAAGATACAGGCAGTCCGTGACGCCGATACAGATAAGAGGCTCCAGAATGATGACATTAGGGCGGCTTGACCTGAGAAGGAGCAGATAAGTAGCCATCTAGAGCCATAAAGATAACGAGAACTGTTAACCAGAACCCTATTGTCCGTGAGGAACGACCTGAGAAGGAGCAAATAAGATTAGGGGAACTGTTAATGACCATCATAAATAGGCACTTGTTTTGTGACATGATGTGCAAGTTAGTGGAGGAGAGATCCCCCTTGCACCCAGCGCTGCAATAAACATACCTGCTTTATAACTCTCCAGGAGTTATGGAGTTTGTTTTCATGTGTCACTGTAAAGACCTAGAAATATAAAAGGTCATAAATGTACACTGATGTTTTACAATATTTTGCAAACATTTACTCTCATATTTACTTTCCGAGGTAAACGTTTATAACCCATTCTTAAATTTCAGCTCAAATCTTACAGTCTAAGCCTAGTAATGTTTTAACTTTTGGCAAAAAAAATGACAGGTGAAGAAGTCTTTGTCACCTACGTCTCTAGGTCAAGAGATTCTCTGATTAAAAATGTTAGAGCAGTTAATTCTATAGTTATATCTGGAATCTAGCATAGAATCATAGAATGGTTAGGGTTGGAAGGGACCTCAAAGATCATCTAGTTCCAACCCCCCTGCCATGGGCAGGGAAATCCTCCACTACACCAGGTTGCCCAAGCCTCATCCAACCTGGCCTTGAACACTGCGGGGATGGGGCATCCAAACTTCTCTGGGCAACCTGTTCCACTGCCTCACCACCCTCAATGTAAAGAATTTCTTTCTTATATCTAACCTAAATCTGCCCTCTTTCAGTTTAAATCTGTTGCCCTTGTCCTATCAGTACATACCCTTGTAAAAAGTCCCTCCACAGCTTTCCTGTAGGCCCCTTTAGGTACTGGAAAGCTGCTATAAGATCACCCGGAGCTTCTCTTCTCCAGGCTGAGCAGCCCCAACTCTCTCAGCCTGTCTTCATAGCAGAGGTGTTCCAGCCCTCTGATCATCTTCGTGGCCCTCCTCTGGACTCGTTCCAGCAGCTCCATGTCCTTCTTGTGTTGAGGACTCCAGAGCTGAACACAGTATTCCAGGTGGGGCCTCACAAGAGCTGAGTAGAGGGGCAGAATCACCTCCCTCGACCTGCTGGCCACTCTCCTTTTGATACAGCCCAGGATAGGGTTGGCTTTCTGGGCTGCCAGTGCACATTGTCGGCTCATGTTGAGCTTCTCATCCACCAGCACTCCCAAGTCCCATTCCTCAGGGCTGCTCTCAATCCATTCTCTGCCCAGCCTGTACTTGTGCATGGGATTGCTACGACCCAGATGTAGGACCTTGCACTTGGCCTTGTTGAACTTCATGAGGTTGGCACGGGCCCACCTCTCCAGCCTGTCAAGGTCCCTCTGGATGGCATCCCTTCCCTCCAGCATGTCCACAACACCACACAACTGGTGTCATCTGCAAACTTGCTGAGGGTGCACTCAATCCCGCTGTCCATGTCTCCAACAAAGATGTTAAATAGCACTGATCCCAGTACCGACCCCTGAGGAACACCACTCGTCACAGGCCTCCACGTGGACATTGAACCGTTGACCACAACTCTTTGAGAGCGACCATCCAGCCAATATCTTATCCACCGAGTGGTCCATCCATCAAGACCATGTCGTTCCAGTTTAGAGACAAGGATGTTGTGTGGGACAGTATCAAATGCTTTGGATAAGTCCAGGTAGATGATGTCAGTTGCTCTTCCCCTATCCATCAATGCTGTAACTTCATTGCATATTGAAAGCAATACTCAAGAGGGAAGCTAGCAATTAAAGAAGCTACATTCAGGGTCAATACAAACTAGCATCATTGATTAGAGGTCAATCCTGTCATATAAATGCCCAAGAATGTGGTATTTCTGCAAGACATAAAAAATTCCTTTTAATATTATTTTTTGTTGAGGCAGCATTTTTACTTATGTACCTAAATATCTGTGGTGGGTTGCCCTTGACTGGCCACCAGGTGACCACCAAGCCGCTCTATCACTTGCCCTCCTGTACAGTACAGGGGGAGAAAAATATGACAAAAGACTCATAGATCAACAGAAGGACAGGGAGATTACTTAACAATTATCATCATGGACAAAACAGACATGACTTTGGAAAATTAATTTCGTTTATTGCCAATTAATCAGAGTAGGATAATGAAAAAAAAAAAATCTAAAAACACTTCTTCCCCCTACTTCTCCCTTCTTCTCAGGCTCAACTTCACTCCTAACTCTTCTACCTCCTCCCTTCAATTGGTGCAGGGGGATGGGGAATGGGGTTTGCAGTCAGTTCATAACTATTTGTCTCTGCTGCTCCTTCCTCCTCACACTCTTCTTCTGCTCCGTGTGGGGTCCTATCTGTAGGCTACAGTTCTTCAAAAACTTCTCCAATGTGGGTCCTTCCCATGGGCTGCAGTTCTTCATAAACTGCTCCGGCATGGTGACGTGCGGAAACAGACCACAACTCGGAAAGTTGTAAAGTAGGTATGTTTATTCAGCGCTAGACGCACGGGGGATCGCTCCACCACAAAACGTGCATCCCTACCAGAGTAGCATTCTCATATTATACCGTAAAATGTTATATAAGCATAAGTTTTCCCGAAGAGGTGGTTTTATTACAATGAGCTCTGAGAAGTCATTTCCATAGTCTCTGCCTTTAACTTTCCCAGTTGCACGTGCGCAGTGCCTTCTGGTGGTCGTGAGTAGGGGTTTCAGGGATGAAGGCCGTATGTTTTCCTTGTGATGAACTTTTCACCTCCTTGAAAATTAGCGAAGTCATTATGACTGTTCTCTGTGAAGTCATCATGACTGTCCTTGTTCTCCTTCTTGGTCCTGGTATCTTATACAAAGGTTGTGCAACTTCTAGATATATGGTTTAAGCTGTGCTGACTTAAAAAGTGGTTAGGCAAGATCAAGCACATCTTAGCCCCTCTATCATTCCCCCCTTTCTAAAGAATTAGTGAATTAATTTACTTTATTATTATTCCGCTTAAGCAACACCTCAGAAAAATTCCTATCATTATACAAAGAGACCCATAGCTATAGTGTTATTATGGCTAAGAATATAGTTTTCAACCAAGCAAAATTGGAAGCTAAGATGTTAGTTTATTAATTAAATCTGTGACTCCCATGAGGTGTCATCTTGTGCCACCTCGTGCAGAACTTTGATTTGCTCCCAGATTTCTTGTAGATCCGTAGTTATTCTTCCACTTTGGTCTATGTATGTACAACAATTTTCATTAATGACAGTACAAACTCCTCCTTGTGAAGCTAGTAACAAATCTAACGCCATTCGATTCTGTAATACAACCTTTGACAAACTAGTAACTTCAGTCTGAGTTGCAAGGAGTGCGTTGCAGGTCTGGTTTTCAATAATTTCAATGGTTGCTGAAATGTTTACGATTGCCTTTTCTAATTCACTAATTCCTAATGATGGTATTAGCCATCTGACAAAACTGTGGAATCCAGTGGGCCTTATTACTAATGGGTCGTTAGGAGCAATCTTAACCTCCTTAATACTGATCTTATCCATCCCTTTTGGGTATCCAGTCGGTCGTATATAGATGCATTGGGGACTACGGCTCCAAAGCACAAGTACCTTTCCATTCTGCAGGTAAAGTCTTATAGGCAGTATCATTACATAGCCAATACCATCCTCGCCCCTCAGGGACTGGCCACTTGTTATATCTATTTACACTTGAAGTTCCAATATCAATATTTTTTACAATTTGTGTAGTTTCCTACAAAAGTACTAGTTAAACAATCGATTTTACCTTTCCCTTTTGGGGGATACATCTCTGGTAACATGTAGCGTTTGTTAGTTCGTTAGTCGTAACTATTTTAATCTGTTGATCATACTTTTTTCCCAATTAGTGTTGACCCATAAATCTGGAGTATTCTTTTGCCATTTATCAGTATTCTATAAGAGGTATGGGAGTCTCTCCGTCTCTAGGCATCTGAGCACAGATCCAACGATTGATTCTATTTAACGCTGTTGCAATCCTTGTGTTACACTTAGATGTGTTTACCTGACATCCTGGAATTTGCATAATTATAATTGAGATAATCGCAATTTGGTAGGTTGTACTTGCATGACTTCCCATGGTGTTTTACAGGCTTTCTTAACTTGGGTATGATGAATCCATGCAGTTTTCTCTTTAATCTTGATAGCAGTGTATGAAGTAAGCAGTACCTGGAAAGGTCCTTCCCACTGTGGTTCCAAAGTTTTTCCTGTAAGAGACTTAACATATATATATAGTCTCCAGGTTGTATATTATGTACTGGCCTATCCAATCCCCTGTCTCAAGTATTGAGTACGTTTCCTAATTTCGTTGAGCTGTTTACTTAAAGCTATCATATAAGAAGTCCTGATTTCACCTCCAGCTTGTGAAGATATGCCTTTTCGTATTTTATAAGGTCTGCCATATAAAATTTCAAAAGGGCTCAATCCTTCCTTTGCCCTCGGCTTTGTTCGTATTCGCAAAAGAGCTAAAGGCAGAGATTGAGGCCAGGGTAGATTAACTTCTTGTCCTAATTTTACAATGTTGTTTAATTAAATGATTCATTTTTCTATTGACCACTAGATTGGGGTCGATAAGGGGTATGAAGTTGCCAATCTATACCCAAGTGTCGACTCATTTTTGTACCACTTTCGAAATAAATGTGGTCCTCGATCTGAAGATATAACCTCTGGAACTCCAAAACGTAGTATTATTTCCTGCATTAATACCTTAGTTACCTCTTGAGCCTTATTGGTTCTGGTAGGAAAAGCTTCTGGCCAACCTGAAAAGGTATCAGTTAATACCAACAAATATCAATACCACCCTTTTCTTGGAAGTTCTGAAAAATCAATCTGCCATTGTTGTCTGGGCACATTACCTTTTCCAATTTGACCCATTTCTAGTTTGGGGGTGTTTTGGGGATTTGTCTGGAGGCAAAGATCACATTGTTTAGTTACTTGTCTCACAATGGTGTATAAGTCTCTAGCTATAATTTCTTTAATTAAGTGTTTATACAGGGCCTCAGTCCCCCAGTGTCTTTTTCTATGTTCTTCCCTTATCAGAGACCAGGTTAGATAGGAGGGAATGATTAGTTTTCCTTGTGGGGTAAGAGCCCAGCCTTCATTATTATATGACCCTCCTAAATCAGTAATAAGTTTCTGATCCTCTCTAGTATATTCTGGCTTACCTTCTAGGGAGATCTTTCCATCAGGAATCAAGGCTCCTTCTATTCTTACCTTTGTTTTGGCTACCTGTTTTGCCTCTGTCCACCAGCTCATTTCCTTTTTCCAGTTCAGAGCTTATTTTCTGGTGTGCTTTAATGTGCATGATTGATATTTTTCTGGGGAGTTGGACTGCTTCCAAAAGTTTCAAGATTTCCTCTGCATGCTTAATATGTTTGCCCTGTGAGTTCAATAGTCCTCTTTCTTTCCATATTGCCCCATGCGTGTGCACGACTCCAAAGACATATTTAGAGTCTGTGTAGATGTTCACAGCTTTTCCTTGGGCCAATTCCAAGGCGCGAGATAGAGCAATTATTTCTGCCTTCTGCGCAGAAGTGTTTATGGGTAGAGGTCTTGACTCAATTACCTTGACTGTGGGTAATGGCATATCCGGCATGTCTTTTACCGCTCAGGACATAGCTGCTCCCATCCGTGAACCAGTTCTCCGTTTTCCATGGGACTGTCTCTCAGATCCGGATGGCTGGAATAAGTTGATTCGATAGTCTCCAGACAGTCATGGTGCACTGGCTCTCCTGTATTTCCGCTGAGGAAAGAAGCTGGGTTGACAATGTTAGTGACCACAATTTTCACATCATCTTGTTCTATCAGTATAGCTTGATATTTCAAAAATCTTTGTGGGGAGAGCCAACGTCCACCCTTTGTTCCAATATGGCCGATACCGTATGTGTAATAACACAGTCATTTTCTGGCCCAGGGTAAACTTTCAGGCTTCCTGGATGTTTAGCACTATGGTCGCGACGCTCTCAGGCATCCAGGCCAACCCTTTGCGGTTGCATCCAGTTGTTTGGAAAAGTAGGCAACTGCTCGCCGATACGAGCCTAGATCTTGTGCTAGTATTCCTAAAGCAATGCCTTGTTTCTCGGGAGAAAAGGAGAAAAGGTTTACTTACATCAGGGAGTCCAATGCCGGAGCTGACATCAAGGCCCTTTTTAGTTGCTCAAAAGCTTGTTCTGCTTCCTTGTCCCATTTAAGGTCTTTGTACTCAGTCCTTGTTATCAATGTATACAAAGGTTTGACAAGCACTCCATAGTTATAGATCCATAGCTGGCACCACCCAGTCATTCCAGAAAAGTTCATAACTCTTTTACTGTTTTAGGTCTTGGGGTCTGACATATTGTTTCTTTCCGAGCTTGTCCCAGAGTCTCTGTCCTGCGCTAATTTCATAACCAGATAGACCACTTCACGCTGCACCACCTGGGCTTCTTCTTTGACACTCTATATCCTTGGAGTCCTAAGAAGTTTAAAACTTACAGTCCTATGTCACACATGCAGCTTCAGTTTTAGTGGCAATTAAGATGTCGTCTACATACTGTAGCAGTTTCCCTTCTCAGGTGGGGCTTCCCAGGACTCAAGATCTTTTGCAAGTTGATTACCAATAGTGGGGCTATTTTTGAATCCTTGTGGTAATACCGTCCAAGTAATTTGAGTTTTACGCCCACTTTTAGGGCTTTCCCATTCAAATGCAAATATTTTCTGGCTGGCTTTGTAGAGAGGGAGGCAAAAGAAGGCATCCTTTAAATCTAAAACAGTAAACCAGGTTAGTTCAGGTGTTAATTCAATCAGCAAAGTGTATGGTTGCTACCACTGGGTAAAGATCTTTAGTATTTTATCTATGGCCCGTAAATCTTGGACTATTTGATATGATCCATCGGGCTTGCAGACAGGCAGTATGGGGGTATTAAAATCAGACTCACATTCTTTTAATAATTTTAGCTGCAAAAATTTTCTATTATGGACCGGATTCCTTCCTGTCCTCTTTTCTCAATGGATACTGTTTAATTCTTACTGGTTGCTGTCCTTCCTTAAGTTTAACTTCCACAGTGGACCATACTCCAGGATATACCTGATCCAGGATTTCTCGTTGATTTTTCCTTTGGTGGGGACACTGGCTAGAGACAAACTCATTATTTGAATATACTGTTGATCATTTACCTCTAGAGTGATTTTTCCTTTTTCAAACTTAATTTTTGCCCTTAACTGTTCCAATAAATCTCTTCCCAAAAGTGCTTTTGGAGCATCAGGTAAGTATAAAAATCTATGTATCCCCCATTGTTTCCCTAATTGGTATTTTAATGGTTTACAAAAATATGCCTTTTCTGTTTGGCCAGTTGCTCCCTTTACAAAATGTAATAATTTCCTAATGGCATTAATGCTTGATTCAAGACCGAATATGTTGCCCCTGTATCAATTAAAAATTCTACTTCTGCTGTTCTGTCCCTAGCTTCACCATAACCAGAGGATCTGCTAGGGGAGATTCTCCGGGTCCCCATCAATCCATGTCCACTTCAGCAATTATCCTCTCATTCCTGTTTCTATTTCTCCCTTTCCTCAATTCAGGGCAATTTCTTTTCCAGTGTCCTTTCTTTTTGCAAAAGGCACATTGGTCCTTTTCCACTTTCCTAACCACTGCTATCACTTGCCTTTGTCCTTTCTTGTATTTCTTTTCTCGATTGCTAAATATTCTCCAAGCTTCATTTAACAATACCTCTAAATTTCTACTGTTCGGTGGTCTAATTTTCTGTAATTTTGCCTTATATCCCCATTAGATTGCCCTAAAAACAAGGATACCAATGTTGGTTGGATTCCTACCTCTGAGCTAGGATCTAAAGGAGTATGTTTTCGCATTATATCCCGTAATCGGTCCAAAATTTCAGAAGGTGTTTCTGACGGACCCTGTGCACAGCATATAATGTTGACCAATTAATTGCTTTTGGAATCGCTTTTTCTGTTCCCTTTAAAATCCATTCCTGGTATGCAGGAAGTTTATCCCTTTCTGCTGTCCGATTGGGGTCCCATTTAGGATCCTGGAGGGGAAAATATACTTTACATCCTCTTTCCTAACTTTATGGTATTCTTCAGCTAGGTCTCCAGCAGTTTTTATAATCGATTGTTTTCCGTTTCAGTTAGATATCCTAATAATAACTGTATATCCTGCCAATCTGGATTCTGTTGTTTATTAAAAATTGAAATTGCTTACCAGTTTTATCTGGACAGTTTCAATAGCCTCCTACTTTCTTTTCCCAGACTTCTAAATCAGAGGTTGAAAAGGGTACCCTCAACAATACCGTTCCCCATCTGATCCCGCTGCTTCCCTTAATGGGGCTTGGAGAACTGACGGGGTATTTGCCCTCGTGCTCAGGTCATAATTGGACTTCGATACAGACTATTACTATGGGGGCCCTGATTTAAATTATTACTATGTGGGCCCCTATCTAAACTTCTACTACATGTTTTTCCACTACTTTCCTGTTGTGAATATGCATCAATATCTCTTCCTGACTTTGTCTTTGATTTCATGGTGGGGGCCTAAGCATATCCAAATCTACCTCTCAGCCTGTATTGTTTTATCTGGTCTGTTGCATCACTGTCCTATATTACATAGAATCATAGAATGGTTAGGTTGGAAGAGACCTCAAAGATCATTAGTTCCAACCCCCCTGCATGGGCAGGGAAACCCTCCACTACACCAGGTTGCTTAAACCTCATTCAACCTGGCCTTGGTTGAAGTCACACACCACCGAGTGCTGCCGTGCCGAACGTGCTAGAACTTCAATACGAACTGGAGTCAAAGGCAGCCAAGTGGTACGTCACAATTGATATTGCTAAGGGTTTTTCTCAATTCCTTTAGCAGCAGAGTGCAGGTCACAGTTCGCTTTCACTTGGAGAGGTGTCCAGTACACCTGGAATCAACTGCCCCAGAGGT